>NW_022601432.1:2735353-2759710 GCF_009176505.1 Sitodiplosis mosellana | reverse complement strand
TCTCTCTCTCTCTCTCTCTCTCTCTCTCTCTCTCTCTCTCTCTCTCTTTTGCACACCCTCTGTGTGTGTATTTACCAAAGTTTCTAACAACATCTTTCACCAATTTGTTTACCTAAACCCAATGAACAGTAACCAAAAATTATCGATTTATTTGCCAAAAGGCTATCAAATAAATGTACACAATAACGAAAATTATAAATACGGTTCACGTCTTGTAAACGGCAGGCGAGCTACCACTCTCTTGGTGCCGTCGTATCAGCCCCTACAACAACAGCCAACATTACGAAAAAGAACAAGAGAGTGAAACGAGAAGGCAACCAGAAAAAAAAAACATAACAAGCAAATGATTAGAATTCGTAGACTAACATGAAAAATCCTTTTCTCTCGTTATCGTTATTGCTAACCTCTCCCTCTCCGGTAACAAATATGTAAATAATCGTGTGTAGCAAAAGATCTCTCTCTTTCTCTCTCTCTCTCTCTCTCTCTCTCTCTCTCTCTCTCTCTGAGAGAGAAAATGTATGTGAGTGAGTGAGAGAAAATGTATTTATACGCTAGAATCCCGACCAAAGACTCAAATGAAATGGAACCGAGACAAACTTCGATGCGCACGCTACCAAAAATAAATGGCAAAGCTAAAAGAATCTCTCAGCTATTTTTTTTCCACCGTGAATATTGTATTTCGATGCGCATTGGGAAGTTACAGTAGCTTGTAATGTCTAATTTTGGAATAGAATTTCATTGAGAGAGGCAGCCAAATGGAAGTGACATTCTTTTTTTCTCTCTCTTTCTCTCTATCTTTCTTTCTTTTGAGTTTCTCTTTCCGTTGGACAAAGTGTGATACTAGACCACGTCCTGAATAAAAGCGATAAAAATGCAAATTATTTTTTTCTTCGTTTCATTCCGTTCTATATGCAAGCGCAGCGAAACACAAAACGAAAGTGAACCCATTTCACTCGCCCCATTGAAAAGTGATACATCGGAATAAAGAAACAAACAAACACACACAACAATAGAGCACTGTACGGTAATCAACACGAAAACAAATGATAGACATTGAAAAACATTGACAAAACAACAAAAGCTGCAGATGTTAAAGTAATTTCAATAACACACCACTTCTGTGCAAATGATCAAATTGCACCAAACAACTGTCCAAATCAATGGACACATAAGAGAAAGAGATAAAAGAGCTGGAGTTCTTTTTTCCCTCCTGATTGTTTCTCCATTTATATTCTACATTGGGGCCATTTTCGATTGGTTCGACATTTATTCGTTGTGTGCTTTTTTTTCTTTCAATAGAAACAATATTCGGGGCCGGGTTTCACGTTTTATGAACGAAATGAAACGATTTCAGAATCTTGTTTCTAATTTTTATGACTATATAACTTGTTTTCGATTTTTTATGGTATGTTACACCTTGTTTACCACCGGGTTATACCATTTGGACTATTGCATTCGTAATTTGTCAACGTCAATCGGTTGTTTGGTCGTTCGTTCGCTTCGACTCATTGGTGTTGAACCATATTAACTGGATTGGTTCAAGTTTCAATTTGGAATTTTCAATTTTGAATTTTCTACCTTGTCTGCGGTAGAGTTTCGGGATCACACAATGAAACAAATGAAACTTGTGAGCATGTTACAACAATGAAGGCAAACTGAAGCATCGCAATCGAAATTTTGCTGAATATTGCGAAATATATTACATCCTTGACTTGTTTATTTTTGACTGTTGTCATCATCATCGTCGTCGTCGTCGTCGTCGGCTTAAAGACGAAACGACTACATGTTGCAACGTTTTCATTTAGAAAAAAAATGATCATCGTATTTATTTATGCTGATTTAACAGAAAAAGGTCTCTAATAATCTATGTACCTATTGCCTTGGGTTACATAAATTCATATCGAATATTGAAATAAGGTATAAAGCCAAAGATGTGTATCATAAGCGAGATGGAATTTATCGATTTTCGGTTTATTCGATGAAATTTGGTATTTTAAGTAGAAGCGGTATGTCAATAGAAGAAAATGAAGCGAAGAGAAATTGGATGCTGAACACTGGTTTTTCTAATGACTAAATTATTAGTTATGCAGACAATGTGTTTGTGTTTGAGAGAGATAGAGCATTGAAAATCATGCAAATTTTTGAAATTGTTTGCCCAAAATGACCTCCCGTTGTGCCATGGTCAAACATTTCATAGGTAATTTATTCCGTTCGTTGTTGCTGACCAACAAAACCGTTCACATAGCTACACAAAGTAAAGTATTTGGATATTCTTACAGTCGGTAAAAAGGTGAGATAAAGTGACCTGCCCTCCTTGCTCGTCTCTATCCCGTTCTGAATCATTACCTTTTGTAAGAATGTACCAATTGCCAATGTTTCAATTCAATGTAAATTTTGTCATTGGAAAAGGAGCGGATTGCTTTTGGTTTTGTGTGTTCGGTTGAATCACGTAGAAAACATGATTTTCATGGAATACGCTTCAATACATGCAAATCCAGTCGGAAATTAAATCCGTATTTTGGATTTTATTGCTAATAATAATCGATTTCAATGGATAATCAAATTGTATGTCTGTCTATATGTGTGTGAGAGCTCTTTGCAAACGACTCGACATGATATTTCAGCATTTAGAGCATTTTCAATGCGGATGACCATTGACCAATCGTGTGGAAACCAATGAGAAAGTGAGCGATAGAATTCAATGAAGTTTTGCTCAAAATGAAATTCACATTCGAACTTTTGGTGAGGTAGATTGCGGAGGCATTCAATTTTTAATTACGAAATCACATGTGCCGAATACAAATCGTTTTCAACATTAAATCCAGACTAACACACGTATGTGTTGTGTGTACATTGGTGCCTCTCTCTCTCTCTCTCTCTCTCTCTCTCTCTCTCTCTGTGTGTGTGTGTGTGCGCCTGTGCTTTCAGGCAGCATCCACAACATTCGATAGATTATTGGATTCCGATTGACAACTGATATCGCTGACAGAACACGGGATAATGAAAGCATATTACACTTGAGAGCTCACAGCTCACTGTGGTCTTTCATGAATATTGAGAACATTCCATAAGAGAGATAAGCTCGTGTTGCCAATTTACCCACAGAAAATATCGCAATACTCGAATATAGCCAGATTCCGTAGTCAAATTCATCGGTTCGTTCATTCGTTCATTTGGCTATACACAAACACATTTTGAGAATGAAACAAACAAAGGAAAACATAAGTTTCAGGACATTTGTTAAGCATTTTCCGTACAGAGTAAAAATACATACACACACACACAAAGAAAATGATGATGATGATGATGTAGCGTTGTTTAACACTAATCAAAGGGAATGACATTCATTATCAATTGTAACATTCCAGCTTCACATACTTTTCTGTGGGTTGTTTTCTTTCATGAAATGATACTATTTATGTTTTTTTTTTTTGATTGAACATTCCATCGGAGAGATTCATGATACTTTTGAAATTGGCCGATAGAGACGATGTATTCAATGGAATCCGATGTATGATTGTATGCGGGCATGCAAATCTTGATTGATTCTCATAATCACAGATGATGAATATGAAAAGAATGTATTGTGAATAAATCAATTTCCATTGGAATGGTCATATTGTCAAAGCTGAATTAATCAAACGAATTATGCCAATAATGTTCCATCATAAGTCCACTATTTGGTTGGATTCCACGCAAAAATATTTGATTAGACATGATGCGATTCAATCAAAAGTAATAATTAAAAATGGGCATTGTCATTGAAGCTACATAATAATGTCGGTTGAATTTTGTTGCGAATCGCAACTTGCGAGTATTCCAAATAAAATCGCAGGAATTTCGTTGAATTGGTTATTGTTCAGAGATAAAAGCCACAACTGGATAAAAAGAAAATTACAACGTTTTTGACCGACAGCATCAACACAGTTGCGTTTGGATATCCAAACCAGATCATTTTGTTGTTCATCATCATCATTATCATTGTCGTCGTCGTTTGACTTTCGAAAAGCCTCCCATCACAAATGATTCGCCATGTCAATTGCAGGATTTCATCATTTTATTTTATGAAGTGATTGAATAGATTGTTTTTCGGTACATTGAGATGCTACGTGTTGAATACAAGGCGAATATTGAAGCCCGTGATAAACCCACCCGAATAGTGATTGCGTCATTAAAATTGTGTTGTGTCCGTGTCATAATATCGGTCCCAAAAATTGGTGTTTGCTCTGCAAATATGTGGGTTTGATTTCGTTGGCCAGAACATGTTTGAATTTCTTGTCATGTATAGAGAAAGCGATGGAGAGCGAACGTTTACTCGGGGCGGAAATTTCCATCGAATCAATTAGTTAAGAGTCGTTGGCCAAATGCCGCAAAATTCAGCTGGGGCTAATGTTTATCGATTCAATATTGGTTTAACAATTTGGCTGCTTATTAATTTGTCGGATAATTTGAAAATGATGACATTTTTCATTTGGGCCGTGTGCCAAAGGTCATATCAGTCGTTTTGCGTTCTGTGTCGCACGCGCGCGTTCGCACACACACACACACACACACACAGAGAGAGAGAGAGAGAGAGAGAGAGAGAGAGAGAGAGAGAGAGAGATAGAGACAACCCGTTAACATTTGCCAATATGATGGCAGTTAGCAAACGGCTTGAACGTCTTCCAAGTGCTTGGAATCGCAAAAAGAGTGAATAAGATGAATGGATAATGTACACGTAGTCAACCTAATTACGTCGACTGATTTTCCACTGAATGAAATGTACGCGGTCTACTACATTTTCATATAAGATACATGCACGAATGCGCTTTGTTTCGTGCCAAAAATGAAAATTCGATGTCGCTGCTAGCTGTTCGCTGTGTGTGTGCGTGTGTGTGGTATTGGTTGCTTTTTCATTCTTTTCAATTCAATTCAGTTCGGCGTCAGAGTGCGCATTCACACAGACACCATCCACTTGATAGTTATGACGACAGCCGGAGCGAACAAAGCAAATCAATATATGAATAGTATACACCAAGCATATGCTAACCTCGGGGAAAAAATATATCTCTCTCATTTCGTCTGTGTATGTGTATGTCTCGTTCAATATTCTTCTAATTCCTTCCGATTGCATTGCATTCGCGCACAATGCACACACGATTAGGGTTGGTGTTGATATTGACAAAGGAAAATATTATTTATCATTCAGAAAAAATAAAATGAAATGCTAAACAATGGAACAATAGCAAGCAGCAGCATATTTGTATCTCCATTGGCAGCTTATGCAGCTCTATTTCTATTACTTTGGCATATATCAACACTTTGACAAATACATACACATCTATTTCATATGTCTCCATATTTGTAATGTTCTCGATATTTCCTTATTTTTTGATTCGATATACCGTTCCGTTTTGCATATCTTTATTTCGCAATTCTTTTGGATATTGGACCAGCGAGAGAGAGAGAGAGAGAGAGATTGATAGAAATTGAATAAAAAGAAAGAAAGAGAGAAAGTACTTGAATCGGACCCAATATATTCATATGCATCCAAAAATGGAAAACCCATCAAAAGGAAATACTTGAATTGTATCAACAAAACATGCAAGAAATATTGGTAATTGAATGTGGGAGTGAATGTCGTTTATTATCTCTTATTTAAAATTGTATTCTGTGCTTTCTCACCGCTCAATCTCATTGGAAAAAATCGATTGAATGAAATTCAAAAGAGGAAAAAAGGAACGTCCATAGATTTCTTACTTCACTGAAGTTTCATTATTATTACATTCGAGATATTAAATTTCTTGTTCTATTCCTCTTGTTGTTATTGCCCCATGTTTCTCTTTTCATTTTCTTTTTCGTTGCACATACACAAAAACACACATTAAGCTTTTTTTTTCTGTTCACCCTCAGAAATATAGTATGCGGTAGATGTAAATAGAAAACAATCTCTTGAGTCTACGCATACAAAAAAAGAGAAAAAAAATACCATAATTGCGTTAAATGGGGATTTGGTTTGGTTTGTGCGCTGACCAAAAATAACCGGGTGTACAACGGTGTACTTATTAAAGAAATGGATGGAAAAAAGTCATGATCGGCCATTTCAACAACGAATACAGCAAACACACAACAGCAAATTGGCAATAGTCGGCTGATTTGAACAGAAAAATGAACATGTGTACAATTTTCTTCAAAGTATCCAGGCCTTTTGAACAACAATCAACAATGGGGAATCACATGGCGGAAGGCCAAAAATGGAGGAAAGCTCCAGAAATTTGTCATCCACAAAGGAAAAAAAAAATTGAGAGAAGGAAAGATGAGACTTCGATAGGCAAAACATGTTCGATAATCCGATTGCAGGTAGCCTATATCAATTCTCTCTTTTTCAAACAACATCTAATCAATTCATGAACATTTTGCCGGTAGTATTATTAATAAAAAAATGTTGCAAAAGATTTCATCAGCGATTGAAAATCGTCAATATTTTTGGATTGTTGAAAAACAATCATTTTTTTCTTTGCGTTTCGGTACATTGACTTTTTCTCGTTTTCCAAAACAGTAAAAAAGAATCGATCGAACGTCGTTACGTCGAAAATGTTGGCCCTCATCATGCTGTGTGTCAGAGTCATGACGAAAATCGAACAGTAGAAACGAACGTAACGGCAATATGGCAGCATAGGTTCTCCCATCTCAAATAAAAGAAAAATAGATGAATATACTGCTGATGGCTGTGTTTGATGTTTATGCCTATTTCCAAAGAGATAATATACATGCTGAAAAAATATTTGACTTTTCTTTTTGAGACTGAAGTACAAAGTGTATGGGAACACGTGAACAACACGCATACACATGCAAAACGCCGAAAAAGTGATAGGGAGATCGAGGGAAACGTGTCCGCCCGTTTAGCTTTTAACATTTTCTCCTAGAAGATGTGCAATGATTTTAATATGTTGGCTTAGTAAATAAAACAACAGTGCTAGTCCATATGATATGTACAATATACATGGATGATGATGATGATGAGCTAGGGAGCAAACGAGAACACACTATAGCATTGCCATGATGAACGCATAAAACCATATTGAACACAAACAATACGAAGTAGATTTCTTCACATGCTGTATGCCGAATTGATCTGCAATATATATATATACGGGTGGTATGAATGAATGAATTATATTGTTTGAAGAGTGAAGCATTTTTTCTGTACTCCAGTGAGATGAAATAGCTTAAACGAAACGAAACCAAATACGGTTGAACTGTATGCCAGTAACTGACACGTGTGTGCAATACATTTTTCATTGACAGAACCAGCAGCAGTTTTGAGTATATATTCAACGCCCGGGCGGGCCTCCAAACAGCGTATATTTTCAAAATAGCTGCGAAACATATCCTTCTTATCAAACAAATATCTCACACTTACCGCATCACGAACAAAAGCGCTATGTTACAAATCGTCTTCTATAGAAAATTTTCAACAAACAACCCAAACACCGATGTCGGTGCACAGACACACACTCACACGATACATACTGCAGCTAAAAAATATTTGCTTTCATTCCGTTAAGCACATACCATTCAAAATGTGTTTTATCAGCAAATTGTGTATGTGTGTGTGCCAAAACACTTCGTCGGTATCGTTTTGTGGAAATTTATGTGCAAATGGAAAATGTGCAGTGTCGCAAAAACCCAAACACACAAACACCACACACACACTGCATTTCTCAGAGATTCCGACTAAATTAGCATACTTATGATGATGATGATAAGGGAATTTCGCACTGGTTCTAGCACTAAAACAGTAAATATCACACCTAAAGTGGTGCAATCGTTAAAACAAAAACACATCCTAACGTATGGCGCGCATTCCGGCGGAACTTTCATTTCCAGTCTAAACAACTCTAACAAACATTCAGACGTGTTAGTTCACTTTTAATTACCAAACATGTGCTGAATTTGCCACAGACACACAATCGCACATTTGCAACGACATTCGATGGCTAAAGATTTGTTAAGCTTAGGTTTGAGTGTTTGTTGTTGTTTGTTTGTTTGTTTGCTTTTTTTCGTTTGTATAAATCCTCATTTGATTGCTTTTGAACAGTTGTTACATTCGAATGCACATAAAAAGCACATGCTACGGCGACCTTTTTTTGTGTTTGCCATTCGATAAAAACGATTCACATAGAAAGCTTGAACTATCCACTTTGAAACGGAAATTTGCCATCAGAACGAAATCATCATATCTCAAAAGATAGACTCAAATAAAAGAGTGTTCTCGCTTTTGGATATTGCAACAACAATGAAATCGGTTGCTTGAAATTGACTAAATTGGTAGCATTTGTATTTGCATACTGTTGTTGTTGTTGCACTTTTTCAGAATGAAACGCTTTTTTGCAGCAAATTTTCATTCACATGCACAACCAGAGCGGCGAAACCGAACTGTCATCATCAATTACAACGCGGCTGTCAGACTAAAGTACAAATTAAATAAACACCAAACAGTCTTAAGTGCACCTTCGTAGAACGACTTGTTGAATTTGAACTACTATGTTTGAAAAAGACAACGTATAGTATTCATGGAGTGAATGAAAAAGATAAAATCAAGTGGAAAATAAATATGTTGTTTCTTTCTTTCCTATTTAAATGCAATGAATGATTTGGATTGCACATCCACATTATCAAATTTAGAAAAATGTTTCCAACATGAACAAATTTATCTAAGTTTTCTTTAGATTTGCTGATGTTCAAATGAATTTTAAAATCAATTAATTCAATTTTCTCATTATTTACGTTCGCTTCCTACAAAGTGAGCTTAAATGTGTTTCAGGAGCCATGGGAATAAAGTGGCTCCTTAAACACACAATAGCTTTGTTCTACCGAGTGCACAAATTTGTTCTACTCATTGAACATGTAGATACTTAACCTCACTTTGTCAATCAAAAACAAGGAAAATGTTAGCAAAAAATTTTTGAGCAAAAAAAAAAGAAAGTTCATATTCTTTTTCGGTATTTTTTCAAACGTTTCTAAAATATTAATAATATTTTTAAAAATGGGTTTTCATATTAATACACTAGTTATATTTTTTATAAATAAATGAAATATTTTTTAACCAGAATGCTTGAAATATGTACTCATGTACTTATGCATACTTTTAGCGCGTTCCGCAACGAATGACAAGCGACTACGCGGTCCCCGTTGTAGTTTGACAGTTCGGGTTCACCGCTCTGTGCACAACACCACCGTGAAATTAAATGTTGTTTTGGAATCAACCGTGAAGCTTGTTCACTTCTCAGATATTTTGTGCAGTGTCAACGCCAAAATGCCTTGAGAGATTCAAATGAATTATTGGAGATCAGATCAAATGTTTTTATCATCAAATCAATTAAGTAAAAAAAGTAAAAATGTTTGTGCTTTACACTGTGCATCTTGTAAAAAAAAGAGAACATCACAAAAAATGACACGACTACCTACTCCTCCTCCTATT
The DNA here is from genome assembly GCF_009176505.1 of Sitodiplosis mosellana. Taxonomy (NCBI): domain Eukaryota; kingdom Metazoa; phylum Arthropoda; class Insecta; order Diptera; family Cecidomyiidae; genus Sitodiplosis; species Sitodiplosis mosellana. Next base: position 2,750,247 of record NW_022601432.1, on the reverse strand, counting down.
ATGTTGTTATTTGCTTCAATCGTATTTGCTATTTACACCCATTCAGTTTGGATAAATGTTCTTTGGGTGAAAGTAAATATGGTAACAATGGTTAAGAGTCGCTGTATTCGAAGCCCATCCATTCACAAACCATTAAACCAAATGAAATACTATACTTGAATGCTGCACCAAAATTCCAACAAAACAAAAAACCGTGTGCTATAACGATATCGAACGCAATGTGATGAGTCGTCGACGGAAAACAGCCATAAACACAGACATAAATATGAAAAGCAAAATGAGAGACTTATAACTTTTCGATTTGCCATGCCTTCTTCACCCATAAAAACGAATGGATTTACTTTTCGAAACAAACATTCACGTATATGCAGACACACTTAAACACATACATATATTAGAGTTAATTGTGTTGGGCAGTAAGTTGATTGCCGCAAAGCGATAAAATGCGATTTCGATGGCAAATGGACAGCATAGAAGTTTGGCTCGTTTTGGTCGAGGGGCCGGGGAATCGACAAGAACTTGGTGCCAGCAAGTCAAACAAAGAGCAATTGCATGCGGTTTTATTGCTCTTTTTGCATTCTCTATCCATTGTATGCCGTACAATTTCACGGAATCGTCTTTTCGTTTAAATAATCTCGGTCATTCCGTTGAATGATTAGATAATGGCCTGTATACTTATACCAAAAGCTACGTTTCCATTTGATGTCGGTACGTTTGAATAATATTTGTAATTATATACACCCACTAGAAATAATATTTGTCTTGAATTGCTACTGAAGTATTTTCATGTCCTCTTATGACATAGTAGTTGCTCTAGTGAGTTCCAATCTAACCAATACTTCAAACGCTGGTGCATTATTGTGGCTAATTAAGACTGGATTGCAAGCAATTTTGAATATTTCATCGGAAATCAAGTCAAATGTTATCTATAAAAATGATAATTATTCATAGCTAATTACCTCAATCATAGTTCGATACGTCCAAATTGGTATATCCACTCTAGTGTTGCAAATGTGTCAAGCTTCAAATGGTATTTGAGTGAAAATTATCGAAACGAGACACATAATTGCAACATAATCAAATCAAATGCGGTTTTTATTTTGTAATTACAAACGCATTACAAGTATCAACCAATTATAAATTAATCAAATAGTTCAGAGAGCCAACATTGTCATCGTAGTTGTAGTACGTTGCAGTGTGCAGAGTCGAGTAGCCGGGAATCGTTTGAGTAAATATGGAAATAATTACCGCTTATTGTATGAGAGCTCAAGCATTTTGCATATCGTATCTAAAGTGGCCCATTTGTGTTGACGCATACACACACACACACACACACACAATGACCAAGGCAAAAAAGGAAAGGAAAAAGAGCGAGCTTCTCATATTCAGACACTAAAACTCTCGTAAATTTATGTGTTGACCTTACTTAATGCGGAGATAAATCACAATCTTTATGAATACGCTATGCTCGCTCACCATGAATATTCTCTCTCTTTCTCGTAATGTGAGGAACAGAGAGTATGTATGTGTGTGCGAAAGATAGAGATAGAGAGATTGGACTATATGGATTCGGTGGTCGTAACAACTGTGCAAATATTATGATTTCACCGGAAGAGAGATACAGAGCGAGCAAAAGCGAGAGGAGAAAGAATGAAACGAAGAAAAATAAATTTTATTTAACGACGTTTATTGAATGCAAAAAGTCAAACCGAAAAGCCACTGGAACATGAATAATTCCAAAAATGGAAATGATGTACATGGTTTGGGGCTATTATTACGGACAAAAGGCGAAATATTCATAAAAATTAAAATCAAATCGAGGAGATGATGGCAATAACCGAAAAGATGAGGGAACAACGGGGAAAAGCATGAGAAGATTGGCGAGAGAGAGAGCGTAATAGAATTGAATGGCTCAATATAATTCAATCTAAAGCACATAACATAAATGCACATTGCCAATGGTTTTATTGCGAGCACGAAAAATTTGTGAAAATGCCGAAGATGAAAAACCGTGTACGCTGTTATGCTCATCACAACGATATTATGATCGCAGAAAGATGCGTAACACAGCACGAAAATATTCAACATTTTTCAGAATATAATTTGAACGCAGCTTGTTTTTGATTCGCAGCTGTTTACAGTAGCAAAATGAGCACCGTTTATTTCTTTCAGTTTTTTCTTCATAATAATTTACATATATATTCAATTGTTGAATGCCGTTCAATGGATGGCATGAAGAAATGTTATATTTAATTAAGAATTTAGCAGAAAATGACACGGTAAAATATGGTGCAAAGTCGAATAATTTACAAGAAACATTTACTTAATGCAACGACTCAATGGCAACTAGAGGTATCATAAACATACAAAAAAAACTGTTCTATTAGTTGTGTATGTTTGTGTGGAACCAAAGAACCACTGTGCCAGCTGCGTTCAGCTCCAAATAAATTCCGAGAGAAAATACAATCTGATAGGTGTAAACTAGCTGTTTTCAACTTAAAGTTCATCTAAATATAGAATTCTGAAGTTATTATTATATCATCCAATTTCTCCATCGCATCGACATTGGCTGCGTAAATCACAGAAGCAAATTGTGCGGCAATGGTGTGCTTCATTGTCACACGACAAATACAGACCGTTTCATATTCGTATCAAAAGCGATTGCAACAAAGTCAACAATGGCAACAACAACAACGACGAAAGAGGAGAGAAAGAAATTGACGCGAAGAAAAGCAGAGAAAATCATAAATGTAATTTTAGTGCTTGAACCCATGAGTACGCGGCGAGAGTCATTTTATGAATATCGCTAAAGTGACGGTAATGTTTGCTTCTTTTTTGCTGCTGCTGCTGCTGCTGCTGTTGCCACCGCCACCATCACCACCGCTGGTTTTTTTCTGTATTGGTGTGTGTGTATGTGTGTGTGGGTTTACCGTTTGTCGGGATACACGCCTGGGTGGTACGCACAACCGAAACAACAAATCGTCTCTCACAAACACTTCGCGCGTCGGCAATGGCATTTCAAGATTTTATGTGTCTGTTGGCTCTTGAATTTGATCCACATGGCGTCAAAGAATAATAGCTTCGTTACTTGTGGAACATATATACGTACACCCATAAAGTGCACCCATAAACACATCATCACATGCAGTCTGTCGAAATGCGAACAGCAATCCACTTCACATTCGATTTGAAACAAAATGAAACGGTGTGCCTGGATGTTACGAGTTGCTAGCTAAATCCAGACGACGACATCTAAAATCCGAAGAAAATGTGAAATGCCTGGATAGAAAGCGACAAGAAATGTGTTATCATTGCCAGACGATACGAACACCGACAAAATCATAAAGCAATACGATGATTTGAAATGTCAGGAATTTGAATATTGAATTATATCGTTGTCGTCGATTCAATTGACATTGTTTGCAGCTACAATTTTTCAAAGAAAAAAAAACACCAGATTCTTTGTCGTTCATCGAATGAAAGTACACAAATAAAGCGGGATATGTCAAGTGCTATTGATGCTAAGCGAATAGTACGCAGGAAAGGAATGAATGACATCATGAATGATATATTACGGGCAAAATATCCAACCAGTCACGAAAAAATTATACGCATTCAAAATATGCCACTTTCTTTCTTCATGTACGTATATAAGCGCAAGTTGCATACGCATTTGATTTGTTTACCAATGCATTGTACACATGTCTCATGCTAACCGAATCAAGAAAATGAAGAAAAGCAAGTGCAAAAGTGAATAATTTTCGACGTATTCGCATCTAATATAACATTCTGGATGCACGACCCGCATCAAGCTATTCTCAGTTGTATTTCGGCTCGACGTTGTAATTTTTTTTATTACTCTTCCCCTCTGCATCGGCGGCGCTACCTTTATTGTCTTTTTTTTTTATTTAACTTAAATTTAATAGATGTTAAAATACCGTGCGTTGTTATTCCCTGTTGTTACATCAACTTTTTTTTTTCCACTGAAAAATCCCATAAAATCAGACATTCCGTTCTGCTACATATCGAGCCCGGCTCTTGTATGCGCAGTCAGCTATTTATCGCAAGAATGACATTTTTGTTGTTTTGTTTTTATTTCTCAACAAGTTTGCCTATATCAACGCATTGCCACTGTACATATTATATAGTCCATAAGAGACGTAAAATGTTCGCCATTTACTTTTACATTGCCAATACATTATTTATGGGGATTTTTGTTTATTTTTTGTTGTTTGTAAACAAATCTGTCTATTTTTTGTATTGTCTTTGCACATTTCGTATGGACATAAACTATGTAAGGTAGCAATGCAAAAATATAGGCAAATTTGTTTACAAACAATAAAACAAAACAAAAATCTCATTCTTGCGATAAATAGCTGGCTGCGCATACAAGAGCCGAGCTCGATATGTAACAGAATGGAATGTCTGCATAAAATATGCAATATTTTTGCTCAAAATTGAACAAAGAATAAAATTACTGAATTCGAGACAACAATGTGCTCACCCCATCTCTGCCAACCTCACTCACTGCACAGTCACGAAAATCTCAATCTAAATAGAGCAGAAAAAACAACACACACAGAGACAAACACATTTTATATGTGTATATAAGTGCAAATCCATAAGAAACATTTAAAATATAAATTTATGCCCATATTGTCGAAAAAAGGGCAGAGGCAAAAGAGAAAAAATGAAATCCATCTCATAAAAATCATAAAAGCAACAAAATTTATTGCCACTCAGGTTTTGTTTGCTTTCGCCAGCATGGAAAGAAGACGAAAAAGGAAGAGAAGAAATAAAAAAGAATGAATTCTCCACCGCGATTTTGTGCCTACGTGCATACGCAACGAGAGAAGGGAAATACGGCACATACATAAACACACGGCGTCAGCCAAAAGTTTTTTTTTCTTATTCTTGTTCTTTTTTTTTGTTTTTATTTCCCAGTATGTATACGTTTAAATCGTAATGTATCATCTACTTGGCGAGTTACTGGCATAAAATATGAAAATTGCCATAAGACTCGCACAAAGGCAATTTAATTTTGTTGAAGCAGAAAAAAAACAAGTATCGCAAAGAAATCGTGATTCAACCGGTTCAGCTACCACAGAACGAAGGAAACAAAAGAAAAAAAAACAATATTACGGGGCACTCACTCACAACGACACATGCATATACAGTCTCTATCCAATAAACAACAATAAATGGACGGAAAACAAAAAAAATACAAATCGCACAATGATTGTCGTAGCACAGACATTGAAACATTTCAAGTTGCTTTTTGGCTTTGTTCTTGTTTCCTTTGCGGCTCATCTACAGAACATGTGCATAAACATACGAAAAATGTTATTCGTGTGCTTGAGAAAATTCATTTTCATGAAATTACCGTGTTTGTTGCATGCGAATGCGAATGCGAAGACATAAACATAAATTGGTGGAATTTGCAAAAGTGGACAATGCAAGCGAGAGAGAGAGAGAGAGAGAGAGAGAGAGTGTGTGTGAAAGAGAGAGCACGCAAAAACACATTCACCCAAATAATATAGCTGCATACAGAGCGATCCAGAGTATAGTAATATTTACTAGCTTCAGTTGGCCTGATTGCGCCTAATATGGATTAAATAAATTACTTATGTGCTGCTGTTGTTGCTGCAGAGAACTTCATACGTGACTCTATATTGTGACAGCCAATCAACGGTCACTTTTTCACTCATTCACTCGTTTACTCTCGATTTGTTTACACATGGCACATTGGAGTGCGGTGTGTGTATACTGTATATTTCATTTCACCCCAAAAACAAAATATGCGCTTACTCTTCATAAATGCAAACAATTTGTTTTTCTTTCGTTTTCATTAAATCGCTTCGGTTTTTATTACAGGTGCTGCGGGCAGCCAGTCCGGCATTGCTTCGTGTGATCGCATTGGGTGCATTCTTCATTTACTGTACGGTAAGTGTTTTTTGTCACGATTTTTTCTTTTTATTTTAATGTTATAATTATTATTTTAGTACGCAACTCGTTACTTTTTTTTTGTTTCATTTTAAATTCGCAATTACAACAAATTGCATTTTTTGCGAGCGGGGAATATCGTTTGTGTGTGTTTTTATGGATAATTTAATTTGGTTTTCATTTCACTTCAATCTGTCACATTTATATATCTATGTATATATATATAAATATGGGTTGAGCATAAAAAAGAGCCAGTCACATTGACTTATTTTTATTACAGCAGCTTTGTCGGGATATATGATGGCCGGAATTGCACCTGGCTCATAAAACAGTACAAAGTCAACGAAAGACATTTAATATTGAGTTGAAAAAAAATTGTTTCCTTTTTTTATTAGTTTTCATTTGATGTGAAATTGGTACTTCACTCAGAACATTTGTCTCTTTAGCTAAGAACAGCATAAAAAGTTGCAATTCTTCGTTATTGCGCATAGTCTTGGAATCAAGTAACGAAATATTCATTTCAAACAAGTTTTATTTGTTAGCCAGGAATGCACACAATTCCTCAAGTGAACAAAGAATTTTTATTTAATTTTGCACGAAATACTGTTATTTGATTAGTCGCTTCGATGGTCGTTATTGCATTGCCAAAGGCAGCTTTCTTTTATGTCGCATTCAATAACGAGTCGTTCGAATAAAGAAAAAGAGAAGTGTGAATTACCGCTGGTTAAATCATTTTGCACATTTTCCAAGCAAGTCATCAAATTGAATCGTCATTTTGGGCATGAGCCGAAATGCTGTTCAAATAAAACATTTAAATTAAAATGTGAATTTTTCTCTCATTCCTCAATCCGTATCATTTCATTCTTTTCCACATGCTGTTATTACCCGTACATTGCCTGCAGCGTACCACTTCCATACGTTACTGGCTGCTTACTAATTAAAATCCATGCAAAAGTATTTCGCTAAACATTTTTGAAGATTTTCGTTTGATTTAAATAATATAATTTGACATAAAGATGCATGTATCGTACCACAGAACGGAGAATTCGAGGTAAAAACCGCAATCGCAATTCGAACTGGTGTATACATCCAATGAAACCGCATGAAATCAAATCATTTGTTTGACGAACTGAAAGAGATGTGAGAGATTTGTTTGTATGTGAAAGTGTACTTCTCTTTCAGTCTTCTCTTCTCAAAGAGCAAAGAATGGCAAAAATCGGTCTTGCGAATGATTTTTGCTACCATTTGACTAAATCCGGAATTGTGTAGAGTTTTTTTTCTTTTAAAATCTACATTAAAACATGGTTTACTTGCTGTATTATTTGAAAGTGTGTAAAGAAAACGTGTAAGCTGGTGTGGATGGGTGGATCTGCTTTTGCCATGGTAAACATAGCTAAATATAATGGTAGAACGAGAGGGAGAGTAAGATAGAGAGTGAGAGAGAGAGAGAGAGAGAAAGAGAGAGAAAGAGAGAGAAAGAGAGCGAGACGGTGGGAGATGGGGAGAGTGGAAGCAAAACACACTAAACCAGAACATTTCCGCATACATGCATTTCACTTTAACCACCTCGAAAATGATTTTTCACATCTTTTTCATTGGCAGTGGCTGTTGCCTCGTTCGCTTCCACATTACGTGCTATTCGCAATTCATTCAAATGGAACGGCAAATAAACACATTTTGAACATATTGAAGCAATACGAACGCAAGTACGACAAATAAAACGTGTGCTGAAAACATTTCCGAGTGCATTTTGGATTTTTTTTTAACAACACACTTACATGCTACTTCAACATAAGCTCTCATATATTATTTGTTTGGCAAATAATGAAGTGATGCCTTTGAAATAGTGGCGCGCGCGCGCACACGAACAGAGAACCAATTGTAAATTGACCTAGAAAATGAGATTCGAATGCTGTTTCTGTTTTTCTTTTCATTTTAGTCGAATCAAACTGAAGGATTGTAGAAAGTGAAATGATTCAAAGTGGAAATCAATTTGTTCCTTAGTGAAATGGTGCATCGATTCATGCACGAGATAACTTTTGTGATAAGTGAATGCACGATACAACACTCCATGTGAGGTGTCGTAATTGAAAATTTTATTAAATTTTAAACATTTCTGAATCTGTATGCATAGATGTGGTGGCCCAAACACATCGCCAATGCCTCTCTTATACACATAACCTTCAATTAATTTTGGAACAAACTCACTTGACGCACATTAGGCAAACACAATGAATATTTACACAGAGAGATTCTTTGGGAAAACCGTAATATAATTGAATGACAAAAATACGCATCCAATTTAAATATTCTGATTAAATTTCACCATTCACACTGCTATGAACTACATGTTGTTTATTTTCTTAATCTGGGAAAGGAAGGAAGGCGAATTCAATTTGTTTTGGATATTTTTTTTCCAACGTATATGCTATGAGACAGTTTGGAATGTCCGGTTCATCCGTTGAGTGTTGTTGTTTTTTTTTGGGGCAAGCGGATTCAACAGAATGCGTGGTATTATTGGTATGGGTTTATGTAATATGTGGGCATTTTCATTTACCATCCAAAAAACGGTCTTTCAACGAATACACAAAAAACAACCTTGTCCAATCAGTTGCAATAAAAAGCGCTGGCAGCACACATATGAAATCCAATTGCGCCATCAGAACGCTGAGTGATAAACTGCACTTTATACACGTTTTGATGTTGGTCAATTTTTCTGCCACTTTTTTTCTTCGCTTTTTCTCGTTCGCTCATCTTTATTGTTTCCGGCCATTTTTCGTCTACATGTGTGTGTATGTATGTGAGCGCACTCTCAAATGCTGTAACATTTTCTTTCATTGCATTTAGCAACATATGACTCGTACAACTGTGTTTTATGGGGCCAATCGATGCTCGATTTGTTAAAACTTACCCGTCATAATTCCTAAATCACCGTAGTGGTTTTCGTACTTGGCAGAAAAAAACAACAACATTCACTTTGCCATTCAATTTAATTGAGCGCTCCACCCTTCCGATTGTTGCGAAAGCTTTGCAGTAGTGGCGCCATTCACATATTGTGGTCGAATGGAAAATTACACAATGGCAATGATTGTTGCGAAATTGATAATTACAATAAGTATTGATAGTTCTTCAAAATGCTGCTAATGTGCACTCATCGCCACTTCTGTTCATCAAATGCCTGTAATGACAAACAAGTGGTGGAGCGATCGATCGAACCATATCATCGTGTTTACTTGATATTTTTTTTATCGATGTCGGTAAATGAGAAACCGAGAGAGAGAGAGAGAGAGAAACCACCACTCTACCCAACCACTCTATTTCATTACTCATTTGTTCACAGGTAGTCCGAAAATAATCCAAGAGAGAGAAAATACACACACACCCAACGCAAGCACAGTCAATAGAAAGCACGTCTATCAATTAATTTTCGAAATGTTGCAATATAATATATTGGAGCACCACTCGCGCCCAAATCCATAATCGTAATAAATTATTTGGAAAAACTCTCGTTCGAAATGATATTTGTTCGGAAAATGTTGCAGCTGCTTTTAATGAACTATCGTCGTATGATTTGTTTTTTTTTCCCGGTGTGTAATAACCAAATCCGCGATTGTCCCCTAGAGAAAAATACACACGTTCCTCTCTGTGGAATTTGCAATGCCATTTTTAGACCCACCACAACCATCACAACCAATACAAACACAGATTTATGTCTCGAGGCGTCGACCAAAAATCATTATCGGCAAACATTTGTTGACTCATTTTCCCAACCATTGCCTTACACGGAGTTTTAATTACAAAACTGCCAATGTGAATAACATGAAGAAAGCAAACATATATTTGATCAACGATTTCATCGGTTCCCGTCGATATTTGAGTGTGCATGCATCATTTGCCGGATGTGGAAGTATGTAACAAAAAATGTCAACGGTTTTGTGAAATGGCATAAAAGATAAAATTGAAAGCAGTAAAAATGTTCACTATTAAGAAAAACGATAAAAAAAAAATTCAAGTTTTTCTTACTCCATACCACACAACTGAATTCACCCCAATCTGCAATGATTCAAGTCATTAAATAGTTTATGAGGTTGAACAATTCCAACTAAAACCCGAATTTATGCCGGAAAGACGACCACTTTTGGTTTTGTAAAACATTTCGATATAGTTGTTGTGAAATATTCATTAATCTTTATTTATTCGGTTTTTTTTTCTCCCATTTTTTTTCTCTTTCGTTTCAAATAAATTGCCAGTCCATTGTGATGTATCCACCACCATCAATCTATACGTGTACGGCTCGAGTTTGGTTACGTGAAATCGGCTTTTCATTGACATATGGCGCACTGATGCTGAAAACGTGGCGGTAAGTTTGGGAGAGAGAGACAAAAAAATTGCTCAACAATTTATTTTCTTTTAAATCTATTGACTAGATCGAGAGGAGAGTAAGTTCATCTGACTTTGATATGAAAGAGAAGAGTAAGTTTCTTTCGACTCAAAAATGGTTAAAGACGAGAATGTTCATTTTTGGCGGGTCCTCGCGGTTTTACACGGTTTCCGCGGAACTGATTAGAGATAACAACTTGGTGTCTTCGGCAAAGTTGTAGCACTCGAGGTCTTTTATAACATTGCTGAAGTTAGTTATCTCTTATCTCTTATCTCTTATCAGTTCCGCGAAAAGCGCGAAAAATGATAAGAAAAAAAAAGATCTATATAAAATTTGCTTTTTTATGTGCGCCATTTGCGCGCAACTGAAAAGAGATAAGAGATAGATGTCTTCAGCAATGTTATAGAAGACCTTGAGTACTAAAACTTTGCCGAAGACACCATGTTGTTATCTCCTATCAGTTGCGCGAAAACCGTGAAGACCGCAGAGGCTAGACGGTACTACAACATACTCTACTTTAACTCCAACAGAATCATCAGAAAACATACTCTCCTCTTTCAAAATATATTAGAATATTTTCACATACTCTCCTCTCGATCTAGTCAATAGAAATATCAGTCGAGAGTAAATTTGTTTCCCTCATAATTGAATTCGTTTTTTTTCTTTGTTTTTTTTTTCTCTCAAAATAACATGTGAATTTCCCGTTTTTTTTTTCCTATCGTACCTAATAGAATATCGGTGGTGTTTCGAGTTCGTTCGGCCAAAGCTGTGAAAATAACGGATGCAACACTGTTGAAGCGATTGGGTATCATTTGCCTTTGCGTTGGTATTGGTTTGTTAGTCCGGACGATAGTTGCACCGCCCGTTGTTATAGTCGGTCGTACAGCCGACGACTTGAAAGCGTTCCTCTGCAAAGCTGACTGGTGGGACCATACATTCACATCGAGTGAGTATTTTTTGTTTTAAACTCTATATTTGGACCATCACAACAACAATGATCACATTTAGCCATTAACAATCGATGGCCAACGAATGGAATCACCATGAGGCGATTTTCCGTACGAAAAAAAATGCATGCCCATCGACATGAGGTCAACAATGTTTGAAAAATATTTCGTAGAAATTCGATTAACTTTGGTCAAAACAAATCATGTTGATTTTTAATTAAATATATATTATATATAAATGCCGATGGTCAAGATACCTATTGGGAGGTCGATTTAAAATATTTTATCGGCAATAAACAAACTTGTTCTCTTAAGTCATTTGAATATTCAATTACTGAACGAACCAATAAATAATTTAATTACCAGTTTTGACATGCGAGTGTTCTCGATAAATATGTGGGGTTCAGAGAAAATTCACCTCTGAAAAATGAGCGCTTGGGGAGTTCACACACAACCAAAAAAGAAAAAAACTTTCACCTGTCTTGTTGTTGAAATCACAATGCTATATTTATTTATTATACAGAGAGAGGGAGAGAGAGAGAGAGAAAGTGGAAGCAATGAACGTGGCATGCATATTTTCCAATTGAATGTATATTGGTCGAATAAACTTTTGATCGATGAACATTGTTGTTGTTGTTGTTATCTTCATTGAACTTTTATTTTATTTGCTTTGCAGTGGAGGTATTGTTTTTGGCCTGGGGCGTTCGATTGTGTATCATGGTACGAAAAGCACCGTCCGAATTCAACGAAAGCCGATTTATCTCCATGGCGATCTACAACGAATTTTTCCTAACCTGCTTTCTAAATGTGTCTATGTAAGTACAAATGCCATGCACATTTTTGAATGTATGTAATAAGAGCCGCCCGCAAAATACCACATCGACTAATCAGCGGATGTGAAGAAAATGATGCAATCAATTTGAAGTAATTAAATCAAATAATCCACATATGCTACGCATGATTGGATGTATTGTGTATTACCATTGGAAATTACAGCACAATAAATATCTAATAGCCTAAAAAAGAATCAAACGTACAGCTTTAAACCACAATTGTTCAACCATAGGAACATTCTAAACAATATGAATGGCCAATATATGGATATCCGAATAAAAAAATAAAGTCATTGTTTTTAATTTCCACTGCAATAAATCGGTATAGTCTTTAATTGTTAGCTGTATTAATTTAGGTTTGAAGTCATAGCATCAAAATGGCCCAATGTTCAGCTGGCTGAAAACTCTGTAACCGCAAAGGCCAAGGGCAAATCACTCAAAAGTAATACAACGCTGCTGAAAAAGTAATACAACGTGAAAAAAGTAATACAACTTTTTAGTGAATTGCCCCTTGGCAAAGGCTCTCGGAAATTTGTGCTTACAACGTCAAAGCAATTGACATTTCAATGCTTTTAAGTCAGCAGAACGTCAATGCTGCTAATGACATTGACGTTTTAGGCAAAAGCAACATAGGCGATTTCTGAGAGCCTTTCTCTTTAAAAAAAATTAAATACTGCACCGAACCATTACCACCAGTAAGGTGCTCAACAAAAGCTCTTCAACATAGAGATTCATAAGTCTTTGTTGCTTGTACATAGGAAACGGCATTTTTCGTTCAATTCACTTCATTTGCATGCGAAAAAAAAATTTCTATTTCTAGCGCCTCGGTTTCTTTCATTACGGCAAGTTATGTATTATATGCGTTGGTTACCCCAAGGTGCAAATAATTGCACTAGGAATCATTGCGATATGACGCATAGATGAGCCAATAAACTAATTTGAAATTTGAATTTTTTTTTCGCATGGGAACTGTAAATGAGTCTTTAAGCACAAATTATTGTTATCGGTTATATTGTTTGACAAATAATTTTGGGAACAAAATTTCTGATGGGAACAGAAATGAAATCATCTCGCCGAATTTGATAATATGAAAAGTCGTTAAACAATGGACGGTACACAGATTTGTTTTTTTTTTGTTCGAACTTGGATTATTTCGACTTTTTCCCCTCTCTCTTTCGTTGTTTTTGGATGGCGTCGTCGACTGCGACAGACATTAAGAAAATTAACAAACAACAAAGAATTTATGAACTTGAAGCGGAGCTCATTCGGATTTCGATTGTAGTCAGTGTGTGTGTGTGTGTTTTTTTTCTCCTCTCTTCGTCGTTTGATAACAATCAAAGCAAATATCTTTTCAATGAATCGGAGCCAACGAAAAAGCTCGTAACTTATTTTCGCAGTACCGAAAAATTGAATTTTTGTAGCTTGAGACAAAAGCATCATCAGCATAGATGAGACACGCTTGAAGAGTTTGTTCGCCTCCTTTCCGTCTTTAACGCTGAAATTCTTCGACGGAGTGAGAGAATGAAAAATCAATAGTTCATCTCTCAACGCTAATGGAAGTGCACATAGATGAATTAATCACATACACACAACGGATATATTGATACGCGTAACGATAGGATGGTGTAGTTTTTTTTCTTAAAATTTCGAAGGGAAATTGCATTTAAATGGTCTGTTTCGAAATTGTACTTATCGGTTAACTCGCTAAGATTGATCGAATGTTTAATCAATGAGAAAATGAAGAATCCATCTTTTCAACAAAATGCTCGAGGTCGTCTTTCGGATGGGAATGAGAGGCGGTTCAATGCACACAAATTCCATTCGCATGGTATTCAAAATTCAATAAAATTACATTCCAAACATTTTTTGATTAAATACAACGAAGCAACAATGCGTAGCCGCTCTTTCACTACTCCTTTTTTGCATGCCAAACCACGTTGCAAAGTTGTTTGAGGGTACGAAAAGTTTTCATCTTCCGGCACACACACACACACATACAACGGTGTGCTCTTTTCACAGAATCTTTACTTTAACTTTTGCATGAAATGTAGCGAACCGTGCTTGGCTCACGGCACTTGCAAATAAGTTTCAATTAAGACTGTTGCATTTTTGTTTGACTACGAAGTGAGCTAAGGAGACAGAGGGTGGCAGCATGTACCATTTTCTATTGTATGACATTGTTGCGATGTCAAGAAATCGGGAAATGAATGCACACACCAACTGATTTCATTCAAACTTTTCCTTGTTAATCCAATTTTAAGTAGATTGTTGAAAAATGTGCGCTAGTGTTTTGTGTGTGTGTGTTTGCATTTGCTGTGGTTCAAAATCGCTGCAGTTTATACTTTTTGATTCAATTGCAAGTACATGACAATGCTAGCGTATCACAATTTATATGAAAAGTCTTTTATTATACAATTATGCTCGAAATAGGGTGGAAAAAGTATTTTCTCTCTCTGTCTCTCATTCTTTCTGATTTTCATATATTTAGTTTCCCTAAAATCTGTCGTCGTTTGACAAATAGACAAAATGGTCCATCCAATCGTTCGTTTGGCCAAAATTAAGCGCATTACTATCGAGTCATTTGAAAAGCTTCTTTCGTGCCTGACTTCTTATCTAATGTTTTATGTCACAGAATCGAAAACGCACTCATACACCAATATACCTAAGATGATTTTTGTTCCTTTTTAGCACATGGACTGGTGCCGTAAAGTCATACTAAACTACTCAAGTATTTTAGATAATGCTACTTTTTGACTCTACAATATTAGAATCGCAACGATTCAATTGCTT
>NW_022601432.1:2673157-2735343 GCF_009176505.1 Sitodiplosis mosellana | reverse complement strand
GTCATTCGCAACAGACATTGTAACAAATGAAATAATTTACTTGTGCAACACAGAGAGAGGGAGAGAGAGAGAGAGAGTGAGGGAGTGAAGAGGGATAGGGAGTGAGCGATTTACAGAACGTCATCTTCTATGTATCAGTCGGCTCGATCGTGTGATGCACATAACGAATGCCAATGGAAACTCACAAATAAATTGCCGTACACTTGCTGTTCGTGCGTTGGTTTCTTTTTTTTGGACGGGCCATTTCGGTTAAATTCTACTCGAGTATGCATTTAATATACGTTTATTTGTACGACCTTGTCATTCCAATGATTGAAGTCGAATTAAAATTAAGGAATGTCCAAACCCAAGAGGCGCACCAATATAATGCCTAATGCTTATGACCCGCTGTCTGCACCCTGAACCGATTCGCTCAACAACAAGAAATCGTAAAAGAAGAGATTCACAGGATTTCACCTCCTCACGCTACCTTTTTTTTCTCGTTTCGCTTTTCTTTTCGCAGAAAGAGACGAGATACATTTCTCTCTTATATACATACACACGATCAACGTCTCTGTAATCGCATATAGAGGTTAATTTCGTAGAATAATAATGCGTGGAAACGTTTATTCTTCAGTGTGTGGTCGTGCTCTTTTTTCGTCGAACTTCATCTTCTTCTTCTTCAATTCCGTTCATTCCATCGTCTATCAAACGATACTGAAGCGACCATCGTTTGAGCCTGTGTTTGAATTATGTCAATACATAAAATCTTTCATCCGATTCACCAAAGATTTTATTTTCCTTTACATGACATAACGTTTTATTTATGGCCACCAAATTCCTTAGCGCCCGCTTCTTCTATTTATTTATTTTTTTTTCACTTCTACGTATATAAATAACAACAGGAAAAAAAGATTTTGCCTTGTGGTTGGTCGCCGCAACTCCCGGTTGAGAGAGAGAGAGAGAGAGGAAGAGGGAAAGAGATAAAAATCCACGCGGATGGAATTACACGAACAAAACTTAATAAATTGATGAACATCGAATATTTACGAACGTTTACACATTTCGGGCAATGGTCGGAAAGCCAGAGCAGAGCACTTGGTACACGCAATTTGATGGTCAATGACGACAGTTTTTGAGGGATGGTGAATGATGGTGCCTTCGACAGCGAACTTTAACAGCGATTTTATGCGTACTACGATACCAAAGAGACCTGGGCCAGTCGCTCGGTCGTCTCCTCACAATCATCCGACCATCGCAATCATCTGTGGCCCGTCAGTTCCTGACAGAAAAATACGAACAAAAGGAAAGAACAAAAATGATTTTCTTTCTCTCTCTCTCTCTCTCTTCGATGGATGTTCGATTTAGAAATGCATGTTAGTTATTTGACGTCGCCCGCGTCGAACCATTTTCACAGCAATATAACTTTCTGTCGTTTGTATATATATATATATAACAGATTTAAGCGTAAAACCACGAAAAATTGTGGGATACCTTTTCTTGTTATTTTTGCACATCTCGTATTATTTTCCTCCACGGCCGCTGTTGTCGTCGTCGTTGAAGCCGATATCAATGCTGTTGCAACATCATCTTCATCATTTTGCCTTTTCAATACCATATTTATAACGATTACACCTTTGTTTATTTATTTACGTTCTTGACATTTTCATACTTTATCGTACACTCAACCTAGTATTTCTATCTCATGATTGAGCCTCGTGGCTTCATCATCGTTCTTTATGTCCAATCCCATGCAGATACATTATTTGTGCTTGTGTGCTGTTTCTTTTGATGACGAACCGGTGTAACTCTCCGGCCAGACGGATTTTTGTCGGCCCAACGGAGGAAGAAAAAAAATGAAGAGGAAGAGAGATAGGAGAAAACCACACGAAATTCAAGCGATAATAAAAGAATGAAGAGCATGGCAAAAAAGTGAAAGACACAACCGGCCGTCGTCGTCATCGCCGTCGGTAACTGTCTTCGATTTACCACAGAAAAAGTCAGTGGAAAAAAAGTTTGCAAAAGACTTATTTTCTCGTCGTTAAGAACGCAATAGAAAGACTTGTTCGTCTACTGACAAATATACGGTCGCTTTTACCACCTACTGAAAACGTAGTGCTCGTCAACAAATATAAATTGATAGAAAATCTCTGAGCACACTCTTTGCGTGGTAGTATGTAAACAATCATATACAAACGAAAGGAAGAGTGAGAGAGAGAGAGAGAGAGAGAGAGAAAGTGAGAGAAAGTGAATGAAAGAGTGAAAAGAAAAAAAAAATCGAAAAGAGATACGAACGAAGCGAAAATATTCCGCACAAAGGAATAACTTGAAATTTCGAAAAGTCTCTCTTTCGTCCTTTGATCGAAAGGCAAAAGAAATTGGTTACGAAAATGTTTTGCTAACAAGGAGCAAATAGACTGCTGGGGCCAGGAATGAAGTGAGAGAGAGTGAGTGAGAGAAAGTTGCACTTGATCATTGAAACTCGTTTCAAAAGTGGACTCTTGTTGCTTTTACACTCGAAATAGAGAGTGAGAGTGCTGAAGAAACAGGAGCCATTTTCATGGACATGTGCCATGGCCAACGTGTCTGTCAATATTGAGGGGTCTTGGAAAAGTTACGGCATGTAATATGTCGATTTTGGTGACAACTCTTCGTAATAACACAGCTTATTCGCAAGTATATATTTTGATATTGCCGCTGTGTTGTGGCCTCTTCTTGTTGCACAAGATGATGATGGCTGTGCGACACGAGAAAACGTCTTTCTCGCATTTCATTCATTAAATCAATTAGCAATGTAACTATGCAAAGAGAAAGACACCTTTCGGAGGCAACAAAAACCGTTTAGTCGAAGTGAAAAAAAAATGGTTAGAAGAATACATTTGTCCTACACCAGAGCGTGTTATTGGCTGATATCAGCAGTACTAACTAACGTCAGCTGCTGATATCAGCTGCTGACGAGTATGCGTTGCGTTGTTTTTACGCATTTGCAGTACAAAATTCATATTCTTCTCTGGTTTCCAACTCAAATTTCATATTCTCTTCATGCAAATTTGACTTGGAAACCAGGGCTGGAATTCTAAGTCATTCCACCAAAATCGTTCGGAATTATTTTTTCCGTACATAAGACCATATTGGAGTGAAAGAGAGAGATTCCACTATTTTTCAGGATCCCACCGGAATTATTCCGATAACTCAAGGAAGAGTGGATTGTGTGAGAAATAATTCCAGTGGGATCCTGAAAAATAGTGGAATCTCTCTCTTTCACTCCAATGTGGTCTTATGTACGAAAAAAATAATTCCGAACGATTTTGGTGGAATGACTTAGAATTCCAGCCCAGGAATATGAATTTTGTGCTGCAAATGCGTTAAAACAACGCAACGCATACTCGTCAGCAGCTGATATCAGCAGCTGACGTTAGTTAGTGCTGCTGACATCAGCTCATAACACGCTCTGTCCTACATTATTTTCATAACGTCGGTATATTAATGAGTGGCAAAATAACTTACATAGAGCTCTTTTTTTTTCTCTTATCAGGCTCAGATTTTAGATCTTATCACCGGCCATGATGCTGCTCAACGATATCGTACACACGCAACCATGTTGCCATTCATAATAATCAAGCATCTTCTGGCAAACACAAAAGCCAAGCGGCAAATTGAATATATTAATCCGACTACGTGATAAATTTTACAAATTCTCCCAAAGCAACTCACACAAAATTAAGACGAAAATTGTTCAATTGCTTAAGCGGATTCATTGTGCGATGTACGTTGCTGTGTGGTAGCTCAATAAAAAAATGCTACACACCAAGAACAAGAGACAGAGAAACTCTGTTCGGAAAGAATGTTAAAGTTTTTCAATTGAACACCGTACTCTTTGTCACACAAGGCTTTGTTTTATTAATTAACTTCAAGTCAAAGTTTGTTCCAAGTTGTTGCCTACTGTAATATGATGGCCGTCCCATTTTCTTATTTTTGGACGTTTACACCCCATCCCACCACCGGCTGAATAATTTTCAAACATTTTGTGATAAAACACTAAATCATGGCTCAACTGGTAGAGAAAACTTACAAGACCAAGAGAGTGAACATCGCTTTTCGCTCTTTCTCCGCCGTTATGTAAATCATAGATAGTGATAGAAATTTAGTATACTCATTCGGTTCTTTGTACCCATTTGCATCTTGTAACAGGAATACAATTTTCACATGGCTCTTTGCCCGTTTAAAGAACAACCAAACTTATTGTTAAACAAGTAATTTGCCTAGTAATTTGCCTAGTAATTTGCCCGAAATTTTCATACGAAATTATTGATTCAGCATTGATTCGTGGAATGAAGAAATTGCGTTTGTTCAATAATTTTCTGCGTCAGCGAAAAATTGTGTGTGTGGTTTTAGGCTTTCACCTGTTTATCGCTTTGTAGGTATATGTCTGTAAATATATTGCCGTTGGTTCTCGTTGAATTCAGGTTTGATTATGGGGAAAGTACTTACAAAACCTCACCTGTTCTGTTCATTCATTTTAATGTTTGCTAATCTCTAGTGTCGTTATCATTCACCAAGTCTCTCTCCTCATTCCGCAAACGGACACGCCAACGCGCACGCAATACGAACAAAAACAACAAAGAACCAAATGAAAAATGCGCTTTGACTCTATTTATTGCAGTGTTGATTAAATTGATACAAATTTCGACCGATTTATGATCGAGGATCATTTTTAATGTTTGTTATCAAGATTCGTTAGGTTTTTGCACAGCTTTTGAACATGCGCACTTTTTATATTGTTTGCTTTCTTCTTTTCTTCGGTTTTCGGTGTGTGTGTGTAATATAATGCGAGCTCTTGCGCCAAATTCAATTAAAATTAATGTGTAAACGACCATTTATGTTTCTTTTCATGGATTTTCGTCTTCTTCTTCTTTTTTGTCGGTATTGTTCGTGTTGATGCTTTGTTCCGGCCCATTTTCTCATCATGACACACCGCTCGGGCTCTTAATCGAAATGGAACTGGATCGAAACAACAACGGAACGCAACTTGACGACGACGACGACGATACCAACGTCAACGAATGAAATATACAAAAACGCCGTCGACGAAAAAAACGCAACTTAATATAAAAAATATGCACGCAGGTTATTTCTTCAGTCACCGGCAAATCCTGATTTATTGTACATCATATTTTTCTGTCATACACAATTAACTGTGACACTGTTGCTGGTATTAATATTCGGTAGCAAGGTAAGTGGAATCTCATATTTCTTTATCACGTATTTTCCTCGTTCACTTTATTTGATGGACCATCTTCTGGCGTTGTGAAGACACATCCAGGGAAAGAGATAGAAACGCGCACGGCAACGAGGAGATCAAGGAGGAGTAGAAGAGAGCGAGAGAGAGAGAGAGAGAGAGCAAACTGACGAAAGATGAAAAGACTTGCGACGATTGAGCGAAATGCGCACATTTACCTCCTCCCCGACCATGACAAACGATTCACAATATTTATACCAGTGCACAAGAGACAATATTCAAGTCGTTGATGATCTATGGCCAATGCGAATAACTGTTCGCTCAAAAATAAAATGAAATCCTCTATCTCTTCCAATCTCTTCCTTTTCATTCATCCAACAAATTATTTTATTTTATAAAACATTCTTGTTTTGCCACAACAAGAGCACACGTTCTACCAATAAACTGGACAAGTCACAAGTTTCTGGTTGTTGCCATATTTGTTGTGTATTGCGGGAATTTTTTCGTTTGAATGTAGAACACACTGCACCGAACAAAAATTCGCTGGAAAAAAAAAATGAGCGCAGATTGTACATGTAATCATACAATGGTTACGTCATTTCAACAAAAGACACGAAAAGTACAGAGAAAGAGATAGTTTGCACGCGTGCAACAGAGTGAGAGAGCAGAGAGCACGCAGAGGAGTAGCTGTATTATAAAGGGAAACTAAGCAGCGGCAAAACATTGTGACAAACCAGCAGAAACATAAGATTTAGTGAAAGTGTAAAGCTCATTGCCGCGCATTCCACCAAAACGCACGAAAAACACATAAAACACTTGAGCTATTAGTTAGAATAAGCGGAACACAAAAGCGAGCAGAAATTATAATGGGATTGAAGAAGGAGCAAGGAGCATACACAAAATGGCTTGCGAAAAAGATATCGAACGATAGAGCACACAAATGGAGTCAACCAACTAGAAATCTGTCACATTTTATTCACAAAATGCATTCGCATAACAATGTCTGAATACACGAATAAAAATGCAGAATTCGTTCGTGATTTGCAGCACATGGCATCGCAATGATCGTCCTCGGTCACAAAAGTGTTTTCATCTGCCAACACTCTTTCTCTCTCTGCCTCTCTCTATCTCTTACTCGCTGTAAGCAAATGAGCGGTCAAGGTGGAGAGGAAGAGACATCAAGAGAAAAATTGAAGTAAAAATACCACACAATTTGTGTGTATGTGTGTGTGTGTGTGTGTGTGTGACAGAAAGATATTTCGCAGAAAATTCGAATGACGCTCACCAGATTAGTGCCGCAAAGATGATACTCCATCGCTGAGTTTTTTTCCTTCCTTTTTTTTCATCGTGTATGGTTGTTTTCGTGTGTGGCTCAGAGACACTGTTACTTGTCTCTCATTCCTTTGGTATCCGTGTCTGTTGCCAGTTTTTGCATAAATTTTCGCTTTCTTTTGCTTAGTTTTCATGGCATTTAAATTTGGAGACGCAGCATGTTTCAAACAAAAAGCAACGGAAAACACATTTTTGAATGAATTGAATGGGGCACAAACACACGTACGCATACACTGTCGATGTGTGTGTGTGTATGTGTGTGTGTGTGTCTGTTTTACATATTTGAAATGATTAATGATACACTTGAAACGAAAGAGCCCGAAAATGAGTCGACCATTTGAATTAAATCTCAAGGATTTGTCATAATTAGCAGCAAATCACAAAAAATAAAGAAAAGGCATTGCTGCCAGTAATGCTGCTGATGCTGATGATACTGCTGTTGATATTGCTGATGTCTCATTAAGAATTCAAATGGGTTCTTAGTAGATAATGCATTCCGGTGATAATTTTCCGTTTCGCCCTCCAGTTCCCCTTTGTCATTTGACGTTCATAGTCAAATTGAAGCGGCGTCCAGCGGGAGTTGGGAGTTGAATATGAATACCCCAGACTGAATGGGAACACTCTGAAGCGATTTATATTTGTACGTATATATTCTGTAAAAATATTTGCGTAATCCATATCTTTGCATCTGTTCCGTTGAAAACCGTGAACTTTGCTGTTGAGTTAGTACGCATACATTTTGATTGTGAAGCGAAAAACCGAATGTCAGCCCTTAATTTGAATGCTTTTTTTCTCATGCATTTCAACTGGCTGAAGATGTTTTGGAGAAGAGGGAAAAGAAGCGACCGAATGTTTTTTTTTGCACAGCTCATTTATATTTCGACGCATCAAAATGCAAAAAGGCATGAAAATAGCGCAATTCGTTTCTTTTTTTTTCCATTGCCCGAAAAATAACCCACGTTTCGCTTCGCTCCATTGAAAACAAGGGAAAAAACGATGGGCTTTTGTTTTGATATCACATTTAGAATCATTGTCGATATTATTTCCACACACACACACGTAAGAAATAATTAATGCATGACTGTTTTATACGTATTCGGAGCCGTTGATTTACTCTGGTGTAAGCTAGAGAAAGAAAAATCAGGGCAAGAAAAAGCAAAACCAAATCAGTGACGGAAGATGATAGACACACAAGAGAATTAGAGAGGCAGGCAAACACATATCAAGATGAGACGATATACGGCAATCAAATGTAGTAAAAGTTTTCAATTTTGTATGCCAAACATCATTTACACACGCACACAAACACAAACATGCACACGCGTACACATCTAGATGCGTAGGAGTTTTGAATAGAGCCAAAATTAGGCGTACCCGTACATTCAAGATACTTGTCTTGTATCCTTGAAATTCCATGGAAAAAAATATTCCGCTCAGAATGCTGAGTGCCGATGTCCCGTTGTAAATCATTCATGGTATCTGTTCGATTTTTATGCTGAGACAACATCAGCACATAAGCTGGTTATCTTCTTCTTCTCAAATAAATTCCTTCCGTCTCCCGAGTTGCTTTTCAGTAAAATGAAGGAATGATTCGTCGACTCGAGCTTTGTCAGCATCGCTAACATTGCTGCTAGGCAAATGGATGTGTATACAATATTCATATGTATAATATTCCGTGGCAAAGAAGCTATATATATATGAACATTTCTTATTGACAGTGCGCTTCCAATCAACACACATACACTCACACAAATACACAATGAATAAATGATTTAATTTCGAATTTAATTTTATGTTGCAGTAAATTGTTTTTCAAATACAGAAAATTCGCTATGAATTACAATCAACTGCAAAACTTCGCAACCAACGGACATTCAATAAAATGTGAAACCTCAACAACAAGATAAATGGTTGTTATATTGTTGACGCTGCGTGATTTCCTGCCATGCTCATTTTCTTGATAAGAGAAAAGAGGGAACGAATATTAAACAAGAACACAAGAAGAACAAGCAAAGAAGAATAGCTATAAAGAAAGAAAAAAACTGGGCATAGAAACCAAATTACTAAAAATGTACGGGCGAAATGAACTTGCAGTTCAAACGACAGCCAAAAAGGAATGGTCAGAGAAAGTTTCAAAGTGCAAGCAATCTTATGAACGAAAAAAAACGTATCGTCGCCGTTTTCCGTCGAATAAATTTCGTAATTTTCTTCTATTCTACCGTTTTCATGCGGTGCGACGCCATTCAATTTTCGCGATGAAATAATAGATTAGCTATTTGTTGCTTGTCCATAGAATAATTTCATTAGAATTTATTAAGTTCGATACATAAATATTATCGTTGTCCATTGAGAATGTTGGAATATATCGTCATCTTCCCTCTCTTTCTCTCTCTCTCGTTCACTCTCCATCGTCCTCTATTCGGCATATAAACACCTGCGGGAATACTCTCCTCGAATTGAAATGAATGTAAAAAAAAAACAGCGACAAGTGTTGCAATGTTTGATGGTGGCAGCATGGGAGGTGGCGGTGGCGTCGTCGTGTGATTTGACTTTGCCCAACATTGTTGGGCCAACAATAGAACTGCTTGATAATGAATTGGAATAAGGCAGACGGTTTGCGAGTCAAAAAGTTGGCATATACCCGCGTGTGCTGTGATGTCGACTAAAAAGCATTGCCATGCAATCCATTGCTGGCAACAACAAAACTGAGCTCAACACACATCTGTGACGTTTATAGACATAACATCGACCAACCGAACGAACGAATGAACGAGACTTTGATCGGTTTAGTCTATAGAGAGCAAGTGACATACCACAGCACATAATCCACAATGACCATGACATTGTTTACGTGTATGTGTGTGTGTATGTGTGTGTGTGAGAGAGAGAGAGAGAGAGAGAGAGAGAGAGAGAGAGAGTTCGGCCGGACACGTGCAGCCGTCGTCTATCGTCTTTTCATTCAATTTGGCTAATTCGGCGAAACTTTATTATTTATATTTTATAAAGTTTTAATTATGTTGCTCTGCAGATGAACAATGTCGAATGTTTGAATGTTTAATTTCATGTGAATTGATGGTGTTTTTCGTGTGCCCCGTCAAGACGCCAATAATTTCATTTTGCCGCGATATTTCTTTTCATTCTTTATTGTCGGTGTCTGTTGGATGCGCGTGTCCGCTCGCTCGCTCGTTCATTTATTCCTTTCAATGACGCACACAAATCATATTTTTGTGGAATTTTCTGCAAAATTCCATTCATTTTAGTGTCGACAACAGCATTGACTCAACAGTGGTTTTATGCTCGAAGATTGTTGTTTCGAACGAACCGATGCGATCAGTGCTAATTGAAGAGTGAATGTTTAGAATATTTTCACGCTCAACGGCTCATTTTCATGTAAACGATGTAATTTATTTCTTGACTTTCAATTCAATATAACCTTGAAGAGGTGGTGCTCAATCTTTGTCTATTTGAAATGATAGGATTTCTCAAGAAAATGGCCGCATCAGTTTTCGCTTGAGTCCATATCTTTTCAACTATTTAATTCTATTGTTTGAAGTAATTTCTTGCGCACAAAAACTAAATCAGTTGACAATTTATGTATCCATTTCGAGAGCGGTAAACAGTTACCGACCCAACATCGACTACCGGCAGTGCAGTTAACAAGGATTTGCTTCATGCTTAACAGCTTAGTCTCAGTGAAAACACAAGCGAATCTTACAAGCACCCAGAGAAAGTCAACGGATTCATGAAACACAATAAGCTTAGCATTAAATTTCCATTCTATAATTAAATTCGTCCGAATTATCTGTTGTTATTGTTGTTATTGTTGCGATGTACGTTGATATTTGTCCCATGCCGATGTTTATTAGTAACGAGAACACCGAAAAATGTTTGACTTGGTTTTGTTTTGTCGTAAATATCAAAAGCAACGAGCCGAAAATACAATAATAAAAGGGAGGGCGCCCATTTTGCATACAACCAAATTCAATCGAGAGGGAGAGAGAGAGAGAGAGAGAGAGAGAGAGAGAGAAAGAGAAAACAAGAGTGGAGAAAATGAGTTCACCAATGCAAAAAGCGCTTAAATAATGATACAAGGCATACAACGGTCTTTCTCTTCTTCTTCTTTTGACGTGCCAAATCATCGCTCTTTCGCCGATTGCGTTCCTAACAATTTTTTCGTTTGTTTGTTTTTTTATTGTCGCCTTTGGCTTTTCTCATATCTTTGCAAATCGTCTCCGTTTTCACCGTTTTGTGTGTGTGTGTGTTTTTTTTCTTCTTGCTGATGTACAGATCTCACAGCCATTTTTCACAGTGAATTTTGCCTTTCAACGATACACTCGAATCTATTCCCATTGATAATTCGCATGAAATCTTTTATCACAGCCTTGCATCGTTGTCGTTGTTATTGTTGTCGTTGGCGGCAACGGCAGCACAACCATCCAGATTCGATCGAAACACTAAGTTATGCTTGCACATCGTTGCTCGTCTCTCTGTATGTGGGTACAATTGTTTTGTTGTTTTTATTTATCTCTTAACGCTCGACAAATATTTAAAGACAAAATAATTGTTTGTGCCTGTTTACGTTTTGGATATTGATTCACCGTCGTCGCAATTTTCGTTTTTATGTATGCACTGTGCATGCATATGTATATCGATACAATGTTTCTATAGAAAACAAAAGGCTCGATCTAATGATGGCACATTCGGATTTTAATTCATTGCATTTATTGTGATTCTGTGTGTAAAAATGCGCTACGCCAAATGTTGAACATTCACCATGTTTCTCTCCTCTGTTCGCTCGTTTTCTATCCTTCTGTATGCATTGTTGGCCCATACCTCGTGCTATTCACCGTTCGGTGCCTCTTTGTAATTTTCGATATTTCAACAGCATGTTTTGGCGTATATGACTTTTTTTTTGTTCTGTGCTCATTGTATTTTGATTTTCATCCGAAAAATTGCTAGAATTGTTAGCAGTTCGACTGTGAGCTACGTAAGAAATTCAATCATGTTGTCATTGTGCACGTCGGAAACACGATTTCGTTTGCGATTTTCTTTGAATTGGTAACGATTTCATCCGATGCAATACGGCAAATTATTCAAACCCAAAAGAAAATGAAAATGAAAAAAATCCTAAAAATAGTTTGTTGGAAAACCATAAATCGATAAGGTTGTTGTTTCTTTTCCCTTTTTTCGACGAACTTAACAAAAACCGCTGAATGAGTTGAACGCATGCAAAGAAAAAACAACAGAGATCCCAGTTTCCTAGAAGGAACCAAATTTTTTCTCCGAAATCCCGTTTTCGAAGTAGAAGAAGGAAAAAATAGACATTGCAGCAACACCCACCAACCGATAGGAAAAAATCTATGCCTAGCCTAGTCAAGCCAAGCCAACGTGGGGTGCTTTCAAGCACATAACGATATGCAGCGCATTATTCAAATTTTATTGTTGCGACGCAACGAAATATTGAAAAATTCACTTAAAATGAGCTCACATTGTTTGACTCAAAACAAAATGTAGCGTAAATTTTTTTTCTCGTCTCTTTTACACCACGGCATGAAAAGACCTTCGACGGAGAAGAATGAGAAAACGTGAAGAAAACAGAGGAACACAAGCACACACACACACACACACACACACACACACAAACAGTGAGATGAATCGCTTGAGTGTGGATGAAATGAAAAAAAGCATTCTTAAATATGTTGGCTTATGAAATAAAATCAATTCGTTTATTCGATGCGCCTTTATCCATCATTTTGCGTTTTGAAGCAAAATGAAATGTGAACGGAATTGACGTCTCATATGTGTTGCCGAGATGCCGGTTGCGGTGGGAGGAAAAAAGAAGAAACGAAAAAAAAAACAGCAGCGAATTCTCGCAACATCAAACAAAGTCTTGTGAATTTAACAATAAACATGATATGAAGGATATACGATTTTATTGGCTGTAACTCGCACTTGTGTGCATGTCTCACGACTAGGGAGATACAGCGAGAAAAAAGAATCGGGATGAAAAACTGTTGCTCAAACGGTGAAATCAATTCAAATTCTACTTAGACGTTTTGTGTGTGTGTGTTCTCCCCCATTTCATGCTCTCATCCCATGCATGTTTCATGCCACCACGCGCGCGCGTGTGTAAGTGCCACTGTGTAAGTGACTAAGCAAATATTTTCCATATGCTATATATTTGATTCATTTTTATTTGCATTTTGTCGATTGATCATCGACATACGATTTTCCATTCAATCCATTGATTTTGATTGCTGTTTTATGTCTGGACTTTAACGTACATGCCCTCACAGAGAGCTACTTTGATTTTCGATTCGTGGCAATGCACACATTACATTACATCACACTCTCAACGACAACAACAACAACAAAACGAACAAAGACTGCAAAGTGTAAAAGCGACAAAGAGAGGATGAGAGAAAGCCGACAAAAATCTGTCGAATGAAAAATATGATGTGCGTATGTGTGGCTGTGGTGTGCAGATACCAGACTGAAATTGTGTGCGTCAGTGTATGTTCAATGGTCCTGCACGTGAATAGACTTGTTCCGATGTTTTGGGGGGGGGAGAAACAAAGCACAATGATGTGGTTAAAGCTTGTGGGTGAAGCCAGCCAACTAGTCAGCCAGCCAGGCAGTCAAATCAAATTCATTGAAACTTTTCGTTTGTGCCACATTTCAGTGAATTGATTTCGAAGTATTTTTGTAAAACGGTTTTTCGCTCATTGTTTATTAGCCGTTTGTGATAACGATTTAACAATGACGCGCCAGACTGACAGCCGTACAAGCACATTTTCTACGTCTCACAATCGGAACAAAGCGTCAATTTGATGTGGCCCAACTCAGTCAAAGCGAAAAATCCATCTCTTGTGAAAAACCAAAACCACAACAATAGAACGACGAAAATGGATAGCAACAATAATCACCGAGCGCTTACCTCGAATTGCAACCTGTCACAGATCTGCGAGAAATTTCGATCCGAAATTGAATGGTATTATGTAAGGTGAAAGGGAAAGGGCAAGAGCAAGGAAAAAAAAAACCGAATGCAATGAATTTTCATAGAAAATCGACGAGCGAAATAAGGCATAAATTATGTTCGTGCACGTTGAGAATGCAAAATAAGGTCAGAATAATAATAACCTATGAAATGTTCACAGCGTGTGTGAGCTAATTTAAGTGTGTTTTCTGAGGATTGAAATCCATTTTCAGTCATGTGGGTCGAGAGTGCCATAAAGCAAACACTGAAATAATCCAAAACCGGAACCTGCATTTGTTAGTTGGAATTTGAAGACGGCTTTCTCAAGGTTGTTTTGTTTAGTTTTCATCAATTGCATCTCTCTGCATTCACACACTCATCACATTTTGTTTGTGCACCGATTTAAAGACATACACACGCTCTGTAAATCACATTTTGAAATACACACCACCGACTGGAATGCTTTCATGGAACTATTTGATTTTAATTACAATTGTGTTGTCGGCATGATGCCAGTCGGTTTTTGGTTAGGCGCATACAAAAACCAACACATACATACAGATTCGTCGGGCTTTCGACAGTGCTTAAAGAGTATAATCCTTTGCCAAACAGTGTTTGATTTTTGTTGCTTTTCCTTATCGGATTTACCCATTTTTTGGCAATTTAAAATTTATTACGATCTGCTCGGTGTTTTTTTTACGATTTGCTGGATTTTCCTTTGTGTTGCGCGGTCACGATATCAGTTTATTTGTTCTATAGATAATATGGTGTCGATTTACCATGTTGAATGGTGCGTGTATGCGTTTGTTTGTTTTTCTGGTGGAGCATAATGGAGAGAAAAATGTATAAAGTGCGATCGCTTAAGTAATGTCACATGCTAGTGAGTTGAAAATTCATCGCCCTGAATATACATGCACCGAAAAGCGTATTACGCAACATACACACCAGTTGTATATTTAAACGGTGTAATTTATATCGGCAAAAGGTTGTTTTTTCCTTCCTCCTCATATGTCTTCATGTGAACTCTTTTCGTTCATTGCGTCTATTGCATAACAATGCCATATACACTGTATTAAGCCGAGCGAAGCGAAGCAATACAAACACCGAGTTGTGATACGGTGACAGTGGCAGCCGCAACACTATTGCCACCACACACACACACACACACACACTGTGATTCGAATGTGGATTTTCGGTTAATCTTGTGAATCGGAAAAACAATAATAGACTATATTGATGCGGTGAGCTTGGAAAGCGAATGTGCTCGCCTCGGCACAAAAACGCCGAAATCGTTTTCACATTGGGAGAAATGAACACACATACAAACCCACACAGAGGAAAAAATGAGACAAAGCTTTGCAATAGATCGAAAGAACGAACGAATGAGCGGACGAACGAGAAAGAGAGAGGGAGAGAGAGGGAGAGAAAGAGCAAGGGCGGCACGGGCATTTATCGTTTCTCATGGTTTATGGAATGGATCGGAAAATAAATAACGAAATCGGATATGTATTATATTCTCAATGAATTAAATCGCATTTGGTCGAAAAAGAAAGCGCCACACACACAAACACACACACACGCACACAAATAAACATAAACAAACGCGCGTACGTGGTAGGATTGAAGTGAATGTTGCCTCGTATATGTGCATTTCGGAGGCAATATATTATCATACGGAACTATATGTGGTGGTACAATCTAGCAACAATGACGGCATTTTCGTTTGCCGATGCAACATACAACAATCTCCACAATGCTCTATATCATACGTGGCCGTGGCAAAGGCAAATCCATAAGAAAAGTCATCCGTTGGCAACCACAAAACGTCGCAGTACTTTCTCTCTCTGTCTCTCTCTATGTTGCCCGAAAATGTTGATTTGAATGCGGTACATTGGGCACACATTAGTTGCCATTTGTAAAATTACATTTTACCAATAGAAATTCGGGGGGATCGAAACATATGGCATCCATGGCCAAATGGATATTTAATAGCAGTTTATTTTGCTGTTTCTATTTTTGGTTCAATCGGCGTTCAGCATACAGGCACACTCACATACAAAAAAAACACACAATTCTTTTTGCACGCGTGTGGGTATTTTGTTCCGGTTGAAAATGACAAATTCGATGCCATTAATCGCCATTACATTCAAAATTCCTAATCGAGTTGAAATGTGTGTGTATTTTTCTAGCACTACATGAAATGTAGATAAAAGATTGACATACAATTATTTTCCAAACTATATTTTATCATACATTTTATTTATTTCTCGCATAACTTATAACTAATTCTTTCAATGAGTTTCGAATAATAACCTCAGGAATTATTTCCTCAAGTATTTTGACAAGTTTGAAAATAAAATTGAATTCTATTTCAATTACAATAAAAATTCAAGACAACTTAGATTAGATACATTTCATGTAGTGCGCAAAAAACTAGTTTGTTGTGGCAACAACAAAATAGAATTGATAAATCAAATCTCAAGAACGGTCTTGTTTTCTCTCGCTCTCTCATTTTGTTTTTGCGCGTATGATTGTTATTAGTTACTACACATGGTTCCACTCAACTTAATTGAAAGTCATAATTGATTTTCATTTTATTAATTTTACTTGAAATTTTTTCGTGTTTGGCATAGTTTTGTTGAGCCATTTTGATTAAATTGCTGTGGTTTTCCAATTTTCTTATTCATTTAGGTATACTTGGTGTTTCGAAGTGGCGGTAAACCACCGGATGATTCGACTGGATTTGGCGTTAAATCGTCGGGTGCAAAATTTATTTGCCGATCACAAGCCCGACCAATGGGCAATGCATATCCCAGTACTGCAACTTCTTCAACCACACCGCTTGGAACGAATATCGGTGAGTATTGCGATTGACACACGTGCTCTGCTTATGTTTACCACAAACGAAATCAGACAATTTACAATCCAACGCCTTAAAACAATACACACACTGTGCATCTTCTATGACTCGGCGATTCATCATGCAGACAAATCGTTGTATTTGCAAATATTCATATTGATACGTGCTTGTGCCACCTGCTTTCAATCTAGGGGAATATCACGCTCCTGAATCTTGTGAGATATTTGAGATATTTGAAATAAACATCAATTGTATGACATATTTTCGAATATTTCGAATAAATAAATCAGATTCTTGTGGATTTTGGAGATATTTGAGATTTTTTGCATTAAATCCGAAAAAATACATTTAAATATCATTCATAATCACAAAAATCCACAATTGTCCGCCGTATTCACAAATATCCACCATATTTTATACGACAGATTCTTAGAGATAAATTGAATTTTCTTGAAATATTTGAAATAATTTAAGCGTGATATTCCCCTAGCTTTCAATAGCTATGGCTACTCTGCTGACTTACACCTATATTTACACGTGTTCTTGAATATTGATTTTCATACTTATCTACAGAGCCAAAATCGGTTAAAAGCCTCGAGTTATCTTTGCCCTATGTTGCATATCAACTTATTGGAATTTCGGTTTAAATTCAACTGAGTTTGAAGTAGAATCGTCGAAGAAATCGAATGCGAGTAAATTCGTTCAATACAAACACAATAGTTCAAAGCAAAAGTTCTTAATAAATCTGATATAAAACATCAATTCCGTAGCTAAATTTCAAGAATCGCCATCAATCCGATTACGAATGTATTTCATTGTTCATAACTTCAGGCGCTGATGAAATATACACCGTAGAACTGTTGTTAGACCATACTTCCGTACTGTTTTCAAAATGATTGCAATTTAAATTGGCAACCGATTTTCTCCGAATTTCAACACAATCAAAGTTAGTATTTGTGGAGAAGCGCCAGTCATTTCACCGTAAAATGGCATTGGGGAGCTTTCATTGCGTTGCAAAAGTCAATGGCATTGGTTTAAAATAGAGTCCGTGTTCAAATGCTTCGCGAACAGAAGGGAAACAAAATGTACAATGCACAAAATGTGTAGTTTTGGGTTCAACATAACACCCTGAATTATACAAAGTACCCAATAAAAGCAACGTTGAGATTATTGCAATTTTGTTGTTGCATGCATACAAATGTATGTTTAAGATGAAATTACCGCCCATAAAAATTTCACACCTGTATTCCGATTGCAATCTGCGCTAATGTTCAGATTGAATCTTCAATGAGTTGACAAACAACTACCTACTACTTTTACCGTTTGAATAATAAACATACCAAGTTGCCCTTCCCGTCATCCCTCCACAACAAAATGAGCTGCGCTTTATTTCAGCATTTCAACCGCTAAAAAATTAAAACGGCCATTTGCACGACCTCGACTAGTGCTTTGAATGCAATGTTTGTATGAGACACAAATTCTCTCTCTTTAAGACTCTTTAAATTCTCGCATTTGCGCAAAATACTAAATATTCAATGTTAGAACTGGCGGTAACTTGTGCGGATTTGCGTCATTCGTTTTTATTTTTTACTAAACGACTTGTCGCGCACAACGATCACAATGCCTATTAGATTAACCAGTTCAA
The DNA here is from genome assembly GCF_009176505.1 of Sitodiplosis mosellana. Taxonomy (NCBI): domain Eukaryota; kingdom Metazoa; phylum Arthropoda; class Insecta; order Diptera; family Cecidomyiidae; genus Sitodiplosis; species Sitodiplosis mosellana. The sequence goes on along the minus strand of NW_022601432.1, from coordinate 2,717,312 downwards.
TGTTGAATTATTGTACAATATCGGTGTATTCGTTTAATATTGTTCGTTTAGATTTGGTCGATTTTCTTTATATTATTCAAATAAATCAACCGATGGCCGTTAACAATGAACGAGACATGTGTAATCCTTACGGGGATATTTTGGTATAATAGCCACAATAATCAGAAAAAAAGATTACCGAGAATCTGTTGGATTGTTCATCATTCTCCAAGTACATAATATACAGAATGTGCGACTGTGCGTAGGTTAAGCTGACATTGCCATTGTCACATTGGCCATGCTATCGTAAACAAATCGAATCGAATACCATTTATTGGTATTCGGCTGTATCCATCGCATTTATTTGCGTATCAAATGTTTACGTTATGTGACAAACCGATTCATTTCGATCTCTGCATATATGATTCATAAAGCACGAAATTTGATACTGTGTAATGATATCGATTCGAACGATTTATGTAAACTAACCATCTTTTTTTACGCAAACACACCGAACACTGCGCTTGATTGTATAAACACAAATATTACGGATGTGTCGATATGTTTTTTTTTTCTGTTCTGTTTCTGACTCAAATCCATCGACCGTGGATAATTCCACGACAAATTAAACGATTGATAATTATCATCATGATTGAATGTGACGTGTGCATAAACCACTTAAACGCAATCAATATGTGTATATGATATGGCTAATGTAGCGGTTAATAGCATGAATATCCACCAGGCGATGGATAACCAATGACTTGGACAGAGTTTATTGAATTTAATTCGACCGACTATTTGAGACAAGATTTTTGTTGACATTGTTGAATGTGATTTGGTTCATTGTCGTTTTTTTTTTCTTCTCATTTTCATTTTCGAAAATTGTGTGCAACAGAACATCGATTGACGGAACAGGAAGCAAGCGATGAAATTCGATCGCTGTTACAGAATTTCGTGATTGAATTGCAATCGGTGAAGGATCGAGTGCCATCAAGAGGCTCAGCAATGACAACCATTTCAATCTTATTGGATACAACGAAACCATTATCAAATTCACAAATATCGTTAATGCCGCCCACGCTAACAGCACCAACAACCATAAAAAAGCCCGGAATCGCTATGAACAATACGGTAAGTGTAACTGCCGGCTCTGCAAGAGCGAAAGGGAGAGATTCTCTTCTTCTTCTTTTTCCTTTTAAAAAATAGACATTTGAATAATCGAATTTTTGGGTGCCAGTATTCAAAATAGAACGCTTCCGCTTTCGAACGCCGATGAAAATGTTTCTTTATAGATCATAGTGTTGCCCATGACTTGTCAGTTGTTCCATACAATACGTTACAAATCACTCAAATGAATTTTCTTTTTCTTTCTATGTGCGATGTATTTAAGCAGAGTGTGGACAAAAGTACGAATACAAATACAATAGCAACAACGAACAATGGTGGTACGGGTCATCTTTTGGCGACGCAACACATCCAATTGCAGACTCAAGTACAGCCGAACCAAACGAATGGCTCGATTACAACAACACCATGTCCAACGCAAATTTCAATCACAGACACCGGCTGTGATAAGCAGCTGGATTTAGAATCGATTTCGGTTTCAGGTGAACATGGCCAATTACCTGTAGGTAGTATAGTGAATGAGAAACATAATCAAAATGCATCAATGGATAGAGATGATGTGACCGATTGCCAATCGAATTCACCGAAAACTGATACGGGAGGTGATGGCGACGATGGCGGTGTTGGTGCTGGTAATGGCAGTATCGACGCCGGCAGTACTAGTGGCAATAGTAACGAGAGTGGTAGCCGTGAACTGAATTTCCTAAACCTAAAGCTAAAATGCATGTGCAGCGATGATGATGCAAGTGTGATAACAAAATCAAATGTCGATCCATCGATAAGGAAACGGATAAGTGTAGACGACGACACCGAGATAGAGATCAGTGAAGTGGAAGCGGTCACCGAAATTGGTGAATCAATCATCGAAAATCATCGATGCACACACTGTGGCCGTGGCCATTGTTGTTTCTTCTTACGCTGTTGCTATTGCACAGCCAGTGGTCTTGGTGTTATGAATGAGAGTGACAGCAATCAAATCAATGATGTCAACAGCACAACCAATCCGATGGCCATGCATGAAAATAACCCATGCTCGAGTGAATGTGAGGCCAATCGTAAAGCAAATAGCAATAATATTCCCAATGAATTGCCCTTAGGTAGTAGTAGCTGTATGGAGATAGGTTCGAATCAAAATTTAGCAAGTAAGCGTTGTGATGAAATTTGTAAAATAATTCGCAATCAACATGGAACGGGGTTGTGTAGTAGCTCAACAACGGCAACGGCAACTACAACGGCAACAGCAACGGCATCAGTGTTGGCGAAAAAGCAATGCTGTGAGGAGGTCATCATCGATAATGTCGATGATGACAAGCACGGTTGCACGCCGGTTACTAAGTCAATAGCAATGGGTTGCCATTGTCGATGGTATTGCATTCGGGATTGCGATTCGGATGCAAAAATGCCAATGACCAGCAATGTGATGATGGCAATGACGACAACGACGACAACGACGACGGAAGGTGATGATCGATTCAAAAGCGAAACAAAACTAGCTGTTCAAGAGCCCGAAATTGTGTCGCCCATCACAAGTGAATCGCCATTCATGGATGAGGCGGTACAACGTTGTTGTCGATGTTCAAAAGAGCTCTTTTGACATAGTAAAAAATCCGTCGCCAATGACGGTACTGCAACCCACAAAATCGACACAAAATCAGAAGGCATTGAGAAAAAATCCATTAGTGATATTGACGCTGTGGATGCTAACAGCCAAACCAAAAGTGCTGATGATGATGAGAAAAAATCATCAACATCGTCGTCGTCGGCAGCAGCAGCAGCAACAGCAGCGGTAACCGGCGTGAGTACGTCGAAAAAGCGTAAGGGTTCAGAAAAGCTCGTTCTAGATTTAAATGATCGAAGTAAATATACAAAAGAGGTTTCAGTATGATTCGAATAAAAAACCGAATAATGAAATCGAATGCATTCCAAGTGGATTTGTTCATTCTGGGTCTCGTCTCAAATGGGATCGCCCGATTATTCATGGGCAAAGCAGCAAATATTCCCAGTTTATACTCTATTTTCGTTTCTGTATATGGGCGGACCACTACAATAAGCATTTTATTCACTTTGCTATTTGCGCAAAATTGTCTGCTCCACTCGTAAACGTGCCGAGACGTTTATTGTAAACGTAAGCACCCTAGCAATCGTCTCTCCCCACCCGATAAAACCCTTTGAGGTGGTTTACAATTGACAAAAACCGACAAAACAAAGCCATGAAATTGAAACTCTTGAAAAACATCGAGACGATTGGTATTTTTGCACCTCAATTACGATTTTGTCGCCTTGATATACTACCACTCGCAGCAACAAGAGAAGAATAAAGTCAAATATTTTATGGCACGCCGTCGGAACTGGGCTCGTCTCCTCTAATTCACACGATATTTTAACAATTCTTTTCATAAAGAGATTGGTCATTCTTTTTTTTCCATTTTGTATTATTCATTTTCCAGTTTTTTCTTTTCTTCCCAACTCTTGTCTCGACCACCATCCGCACACAAGTTCGTTTTCTTTTGAACTAGCACAATTCGGATCGTTTTATTGATTTGTTCCGTTTATATTCCGGTTTTGTTTGCTCTCCGTTTTGCACGTTTCCCTTCTCTCTTCCTCTCTGCCACGTTGCGCTGCGCAAATATCCCTTCTTACTCTGTGCAAATTTTTTTCCGTCTCTTTTTTACCAAGTTTTGCAATCAATATCACGTACGAACTTAACGGTTTTTTTCGAAATGGCAAAATTATGGTATAAATAAATATTGATTGAACATTTTTGAATGGATGTCACATTTGGAACGAGTTTTTATGGAGATCATCCTTCATATTCCGTTCTACCTTAATAGTTATTTTCCACTGCTGCTACGTAAGTATAACTATATATCTCTCCTACTGCGAAACAATATACTCCCACGTTTGAAATGGTAGCGATGTTAAATACTAGGGGAATTTATCATTCAAAAATTCATGAATTCCGGTGTGTTTTGAGCTATATTCAGAATATCCACTCATATTCACAGATATTCAGTCTTTCTTATTTGACAGTTCAGGCGTTCTCATCAGCCGCCATCTTGAATTCGTCGCCATCTTGGAAATTTTATTCAAAACATTCACAAAATTCACAACATTCACATATAATCGAAATTTTGACGATGATTCAATGAGAAAAATATCCACAATATTCACAAATATTCACATTTCCCAAGCCTTAAATGAAACCGCTAGGTTAAATACGAAGAATCTCAGTTTTCCACTAAATAAATTCCGTTCAATTATGATTTGAGTGAATTTTCGGGCACAAAAAAGTGCTAGCGTACTTGATTTGTTGGTTGGCTTGATTGTCGGTTTCGATATCGGAAATGGAGTAAGAGACAAGTACACAGAAATAACGTATTCATTATTATGAAGAATGCAACTGTTCCGCTCTGATTATCTATGAATTGCTGCTCATTAGTGGTTGAGCATCTCATCGAGACTGTGGTTAGAATACTGAATTTCTTGAACTTGGCTACGATGAACGAATATGGCAAATCTCACGATGCATCCCTACCAACAATATGACATAGAATACATATAAATAAATATAAACAAAACAGGCTAGTGAACGATACAACAACAAAACATACAGTTAATATTGTAATAAAGTGTGCAATACCAAAGCAGATAAGATGATTTAAATCAAAAAAAAATTAAACTGAAACCAGAAATGTTTTAATATTAAACAGTTTCGATGTAACGTAAGTAAGTGATTCATGTTTTCATCAATGAAATTTAATTGATTTAGGAATTTTATAAAGTCTCTCAAGTTTTGTTATCTCAAAGCAAATATATATAAAAGAAATACACGTAGCCAACGATAATTTGTCTCGCAACAAGACACAAGACAAAAATGAACATTATTTAGGAATTGTGTTGGAATGTTTTTGATAAGTACCTATAAATTTGAAGAGTGTCGTGGTTAATTTAACTACCGACCAACAAGAGTTAAGTTTTTTTTTAAGAGTGTGTAAGTAAGAAACGAAAACTCAGCCAATTTAGAGTGTAAGCAGAATATGTCGAATGATCGAAACGCGAATGGCATTCGGAAATTGTGTGTATGAATTTTTCGATGTGCTTCGATCGAATCATATTACACTCAGACACATGAACCACAATTCAGTCGACATTGTTGTGCTCGCATTCATTTGGTGCATTTTGTGCGAAAGGCAAGAGAATGACAGAGAGAGAGAGAGAGAGAGAGAGAGAGAGAGAGAGAGAGAATGAATGAGGAAGAGACCGCATGATTTTACTTCCAACTTCATTCAGTTGTCATTGACAATGCAGTAATAATGATCTGTGATTTTATTTTACCAAATTTATCGACAAACCAAAACCATTGACATTGGTTTAAAAAAAGGGCACACGAAGTAGATGATGATGATGATGATTCAGCGCCGGTGTCGGTGTCGGCGTTGCTGCCGTTGTCGCGATGCCTTAATGACAATTAAATGAAGTGGCACGAAAATTAAAACGAATTTAATTGAATTTTAATGACGAAGCGACTTGGTTCGCCCGTCTGTGAAAAATGTGCAAATTTTACTTGCACATTGGCGTTACGGTGAAGTCGCTTCGAAATTAGACGTATGTGGCATCATATCAAAATGCAATGTCTCTTGCACAATTTAATGCACAAATGGAAGCAATTAACTATGCTGTAGCATGAAATGTCTACGGTGTTCTATATACGCACACAATTGAATGGCAACAAAAACAGTAACAAGAGAAAAGAGACCTATTTGAGTGTGCACTGGAATTCGATGGTTGTTTAACTGTGAACAAAAGGAAAACCAATTGTTCGTGTTTTCTCTGTCTAATTTTCTAATTGCCAAAGGAATGTTGTGAGCCCCCAGCATTACTTACATGATGGCAAAATGCATTGTACACACACGAATACGTTTCTTTTTCAATTAAATTTTCGCAACACCAACAATGACAGAAGAAGAAGAAGAAGAGAAAAAAGCGTTGTGGATGCATCATCGTTGGGCTTTTATGTGGTTCATGTGTAAATTCCGTCACTTTTATTCATTTAAATTCAAACAATATGACAAACTACTAATCAAACTTTTTGCTCGTATAGTGCATACGGCACAGGTATATATATATATATATATATATATATATATGTAAAAATGGATGCACAAGTTGATAGTCAAGTGCTTGTGAACAAAGAGATTTAGCAATAAATGTTTAAATCAAAAGAATACAGATGTGTTCCATGTTTGGAAATGGGAGAATTTCAATCTATTTTGGCTTATTCTTTAGCCTTTCGCTCTCCATTTGCCACAATTTTTCGGCTCTTCATGATCTCAATATAATAACCGGAGCAGGTTTACACACAAATAAACCATTCCATTTGCATATTTCTAATTTTCAAAAGCAATTTGACTTAGTTAATGGATATGTTCACTGTTCGTGTAAATGTTTTGCCAAGCTATTACCAATTTTATTGCTACTGGCGTATCATTTCGCTCGTTGCCGCACTCCAACTTTCAGACCATTTTTAACACCCTGTTATGCACACACACATATTCAAGGCAAAGCGCCGACGGATGTCTGTGCTTGCAATTGTCATAGTTTTCGGAATTGTTTGCGAACGAAGCAACTAATTCACTCACAAACAAACACACATACACACACAATTCAGAACTAAGAGCGTAAACAGAATTGAGTAAAACTACGGTAAAAACCAGTGTTAATAATTTAATAAAAATTCCTAGATTTTAGTCCTGAACATAATATACGCGTATAATGCATAATGATAAGATAGAAACATTTAAAACGCAATACTATAACAATATGGTCGTAATTTAATCTCAAAAGTTTTACTGAAAAGTTTTCATCTTTTTAATTAAATGGTGGTGTTGATTGGGGATAGAGAGATAGAAAGGAAGGGCGAGAGAAAGAGAGCAAAGTGAATGAAGTGAGAGAGCGATGGATAGAGAGAGAGAGAGAGAGAGAGAGAGAGACATGCACTGTACATTTTCCGGTTAAAATGATAGAATTTATCTTTTTACAATAAGCTAGTTGGCTACTTAGTTCGTAATGTTCGTTACAATTGTTTTGCTGGTGTGTGTGTGTGTGTGCTTCACACGACTAAACCGTCATACGGTCTCTTCAATCTCCCATTTATCAACGTAATTGTCGAAACAAAAATCGGTGTATGCACAAAAAGGTTGCATAATGCGCATATCTCGGCATCAAATTCACCATAAGTATAAAATGATGAAATATAGAACGCCATTTTGTGAGATTCAAATAAATGGCTTATCAATATTATATATATAGAATTCATATTAAATGTTATATTTTCCATTTGTTCGAGTTTCGCTTAGAATTTAATGTGTGTGTGCTGTTGTTAATTCGATTACTTTGAAAACTTTGACTCGTAACGTTTGGTTATATTGTTGTTTCATCATGGAAATGCATTTACATATCAGTCATAATCGCAAATGACGCACAATGAAGAAAGCAAAATGCAGTCGTACCACTCTCGCACTCGCTCAAACTCTCCATTTTCGAATCAAAACCGAGATACGAAAAAAAGACCCGCGGGCACAATTCGTCAAGCACGTATACGTACGCGCACACACACACACACACACACACGATCAACAAACACATTGATTCTATACATTTAAAGCGTTTTAGTGTGGATAATGGTGGAACGCCGCAAAACCATCTCTCGAACTTTACCCCTTCATATTTCTAGACGACGATAATCCACCCACACAACGAACACACAAATAAATACGCAGTGCCGAATGTTTGCTAGTTTAAGATGATTGGCGCAATTGGCTTCTGTTCACATTTATTATCGCTTCAATACAAAATCCGATAAATAATTAATTTTCCCGTGAAAAAAGCTCAGCCATACACACATGTTATGTTATATCTGCTTTATCTTTCTTCTTCTTGTGTTTTCGAATAGAGAGTGAGAAAATGAGAGAGAAATATAAATAATATTGCACATTGGCACAACAACAAACATATTTTTATACCGAAGTTATTGGATTTGTGAGTTGTCTATGTTCTGTTTGGCATATGAATAGAAAAAAAAAAACAAATTGCGGTGCTCGTTTCAAATGCATATACATAAATATAAATTAATGGCTCAAGGCTGAAGCAGAAAGAAAAAATTATGATAGAAAAAAACAGTCGAATCTCAAAGTAAAGAATGTGGGAATTTCAAACAGAAATACTACATGCGTTTAAATACTCTTTGATCGGCTTATTCATAGTAAAATTAGAATGTAATCAAATGTAGATAATTTTACATATAATTCCAACTCATTTTGACATTTAAAAAAACACACTCATACACTCATACCACACATACACAAATACACGCAACAAAAAAAAACAAATTGTATATTTAAAATGAACTAAAGACATAAAATGTGATTATAAATTAAAAAGAAAAACAACATTTGGAAAAGGATCAAATAAATTCCCAACGTAAATTGAGCATACAAAATCTTTTTTTTTTCTGGTTAAGTAAGTGAAAATATTAAGTGTTATTGGTATGCATCAAATTAAATACTATTTAATATAATAATAAATAAAAATATTTATTAGATATATATATATATTAAAAGCTAGATGTATGAATTGGACGGTTGAAATGCGATGAGTCATCGCCGATGACAAATGCGCATCGAAGAAGAAGAAAAAAAAAACCAGCTTTAGAATTTTAACACACTAATCTATTTGAATATGAATCGTTTATTGTAAATGTTATCGAATAAGTATCGATGGATAAAAAGTAAAACCACACACAAATAATAAAGAACATTCCAAAATACACATCCTAATTGAAGAAATATCACACTCAAACTCTTTCACACACTATACACACTGTCAGCCCCTCCTCGGCAATTCATTTATCCACGAAAATTAGAAGATTTAAAATCGATTAAAATAAAATTGAAATGAATTTAGATACTAATACTATTATTATTATATATGATATACATAGAAATATTCATTTCATTCCCATACATGAGAATTCGTTTACTCTCTTCGTTAACGTTAATTTTGTTGATTTATTTTTGTAAAATTTCACACACTTCATCAACAAATTCAAGCCATATATACATACTATTTTACGTATACATGGGCCAGATGCCATATTCAAAATCAATCAAACCAATATCGATTAAAATCAATGAATCGTATCTTTATGATTATTTCATGCGTGCATGTGTGTTCGTGCGTGTGTGTATGCATAAAATTCGTGAGCCAAAATGCCGTTTGATATGATATATCAGTGCTTTAGCAGGATGTGAGCTCGATAAAAAGCTCATAACTGATCAGTGTTTTATGCCATCGTTGATGCATCCATTTCATCAAAGAATCATTTTTTTCCACTAATAAATCACAGGTCATCGAGTATTTTGCCAATATATAATGATACTGTGCATACACACATACACAAACCCAACAAAATATTACCAACTAACATTTAACACACACACACACAAGCAACTGTATACTTGTCCGACCGAAGAAATTGATGAGAATAAAAAGTGTTATGTATCAAATCGATAAATTTAAGCTTAGTGTGAGTGTATTGCGAACCGCGCAACTCGCATCAACAAAAATAAAAATGCCTACTGCATCCATCAACTGCACAAATTGGTTTGCGCACACTTCGAACGTAATTTAAGTTCTGATCGAAAGGGAGAGAGATAGAGTAATCCAAACAACTAAAAGAAAACAACAAAAAAATACTGTATTTAAAATAGATGAATGGTAATAAATGGAGAATAAAATATTTAAATGAAAATAAAATTGAATGTTGTTTAAATAACTTGCTGTTGCTGCTTAAGAGAGCTTTAAAGGGGCGATACACATCGCCATGGCATTCATATACAACCAGATTAATTTCGTTTCAGCCGTGTACATCCGAGAGACCAAAGTTGGTAACATGAAAATAAATTGGAATTGAATACTCTACCACTTTTAGATATTTGTGTATGCATGTGTGCATGTGTTTATGGTTTATTTTTGTGCTGAATGTGGACATGACGAAGCTTAAAAACATATCAATTCAATGGGTACTTCCAATGAGAATGCATAACATTTTAGAACGGTCTTTAACACCGATTCAATCCACTCTGTCTCGCATCCGTACTAGCACACTGAACCGAATAGAACCAGAGAGCCGAACCGAGTTTCACTTTTCATTCAATTTATTATTATTGTTATTGCTGTCATTATCGATCGCTGAATTTCGATACTTTGTTCATTTAAAATGTTTTATTCATTCGTTTCGAATCCGTTTGCCGTGTGTGTTTTTCATCCAGTTGTACTGTTGTACTCAAGCCTTTTCGCCATCATCGATTCCATTTCGTTTTCTTTTCGTTCTCGGTTTCGTTCAGCAAAATATACAATTTCAGCTCGATTGCAAAAGCGTGATTGCAATTATACACTCATATCGATCCACAGCGGAGAAAATTTTTCAACAGTTGTTGAAATATTTGAGTATATTTGTGTGTATGTGTGCACACGCGTTGTTTCCGCATCACTTTTTTGTGTATCGATTCCTCCCATCATTTCTGAATCCGGACATTTATTTTGTAATTAAAGTTTTTAGCTCATTGGAAAAACGTTGTGAATAAGTTTTGGAATGCAATTAAAACGATTTTGTACACAGACACATATACACTACACATAGGGTAGAGGTTTGTAAGTTGAACCGGCATGTAAGTTGAACCACCCATGATATTTCATATTTTGAGAGGGAAATATACCAAAATTCGAACGGTCTTCGTTATTAAGAAAATAAAATTTACTTTTGGTGCCATTTTCGAGCGGAAATACCCTTTAGAAATAGCTCATACGAGCATAGTGTGCAATTTGATGAAAATTAATTAAAATTTCAAAATTTGTATACATCCATAAAGTGAATGATTTTCATCGATAAGATAACGTTGAACATATGGCTGTGTTCTATTTTCATTGTATTTTCAAAATCCAAAGAGAATTCCCAACATATTGTGATATGAGAATTTTTTCCCTCAACTTTTTTGAAATGTTTACAAGAATGTAAGTTGAGCCACCTCTGAAAATGTAGGCAAAATACCATTATTTTTTACTTGAATTCGTATTTTGATGATTTTTCTTGATTATTTGTTGTTTGAAACGGAAGAGGAATCAATTTTAAAGCGTTCTACTATATTTTAGTGAAATTTCGATTTTGATGACGAAAACCATTTGAAATTATTTTTTCAATGTAATGAAGTTGGATACAATTCGAATTTACAGGTTTACGCAATGCGATATGTCACAGATATGTCGGCGTAATGATTATGCGTAAACCTGTACATTGAAAAACCTATCGCAATGCGGAATGTCGCGGGAAGGTTTTGCTTTACGGCGACATGTCGACGTTAACCTCAATGTATCGCAAAATTCTTGTAGGGATGAAAATTCGCTATAATTTAACATTTTTGCAATTCAGGCGTTTTCGGCTGATATTTTTCACATTTTAAGTGATTTATTTAGGGTGGCTCAACTTACAAGCCTAATTTTTTTTTCTCGATTTCAAGCATGTGAAGAAAATTGGCTTTAAAAATGTCTATTTCAAGTAAATCGAATAAGTTTTTTCGGCAAAGTGTTAGCTCTTTAGATCCATCCATACATCCAATTTATTATTTATTTATTCACCGTCTAATCACAGACTGAATAGCATAATACAATTTGTACACATTCCATAATTTTACACAAGCAGTGACACACCCCGAATCGGATCACCTAGCCACCAGCCCTAATGACTTCGAAGTGGCGTTCTGCGGCGACCGATTGTGTTCACCACCCCTAAACATATAGTTCCTCAAATACATTGTTGTCTAAATTTGCTACATTTCTAATGAATATTTGTCTCAATGCTGAGTCTAAAAACGTTTGTCTTACTTTATTGAAATACCTACACGCTAAAATAAACGGTTGGTTACGGGCGTAGTCAGTACCATAAGTCTCAATTCTAACTAGATCTCTGTTTCTCACATTTCTTTGGTTCCTATTGTCTACTCGTCTAGTATATACAATTTTTTCTCTCAGTGCTGCGCTAATCAACTTTCCTAATAGGAGATCATAAATTAAAAATACTGAGGCATTTATACGCCGCCTCCAAAGCGGTTGAATATTCAAATTATCACATCTTAATTGGTACGATGGCAATCTGTAGTTAGCATCTCTTTGGTAAATTCCCCTAAGTGCCCAGATTACAACGTCTTTCTGTACTGATTCAATTTTGTTAATGTATGACTGGTGATACGGATGCCACACTACACTAGCATACTCCAATTTCGATTGAACTAAAGCACAGTATAACAGTTTTGCTGATTCTATAGTAAACTTGTGTTTCAGTGTCCGCTTAATAAAACCTAATGCTCCGTAGGCGCTAGCTACTGTTGTATCAATGTGGTTGGCGAATGTGAGTTTCACGTCAAAAATGACCCCCAGGTCTCTGTGTAGCTCAACTCTACCAAACATGTGCTGCCCATTGTTTATCGTGTATTCATATCTTCGTACGGTGATGTTTTTAGCATACGTCATGACGAAACATTTCTTCAGATTAAGGTACAGCTTGTTGAGCATACACCATTCGTGCAATTGGTCAATGGCCATTTGGATTAAGCGGGCATCATTCGGTGATGTGATTCTCAAAATGAGTTTTAAATCATCTGCGAACAACAAAACAAATGCATGAGTAACAAAGTCGACAATGTCATTTATAAAAACAATAAAGAGACAAGGTCCCAAGATACTTCCAGCTGGTACACCGGACGAGACGGTGAAAGTTCTTGACTTTCTGTTGCCGATTCCAACAAACTGTGTTCGGGTTGTCAAATATGTATGGAACCATTTGACAAGTCTTTGCCCAAATCCAAATCTTGCCACCTTTTGCAGAAGCCTCATGGGGTTGACTCGATCGAATGCCTTCTTAAAGTCGGTGTACAGTACATCGGTTTGACATTTCGCTATCATTGAGTCCATAGTGTAATTCACCATTTGCAGCAAATTCGATGATGTTGATCGATTGTTCACAAAACCGTGTTGGTTATGGACTATTTTACCGTTCACAAATGCTTTAATTTTACCGTTCACAATACTTTCAAACACCTTCGCTATTGTTGGTATTATGACAACAGGTCGGTAGTTCGATGCAATGCTCTTTTTGCCAGATTTAAAAATCGGCACAATTCTCGAATTTTTCAACATACTCGGCACTATTCCCGCTTGTAATGACTTATTGAACATCTTTGATAACGGTTTGGCGAGTGAATACGCGCAATTTTTGAGTAATTTCGGTGAAATGCCATCAGGACCAGCTCCATTGTTCACATTGATCGAAAGCAGTGCCTTCAATACATCAGCCTCGTTCAGTTCGATGTCAAACGCATTATCGCCACATTCACTTAGCAAGTTATCCAAATCAATGTCATCACTCGGTGTGTATTGGCTTTCGAAGAAATCCGGAAATAACTCCGCTTTCGATGTGTCACTACTGGCTGCATGGTTGTTGTATTCAACAATCGACGGAATCTCACTGCGCTTGCGTCTGTCGTTCACAAATCTCCAAAAATGTTTCGGGTTTGATTTAATGTCCGATTGTATGCGGCTGATGTATGACTGAAACAGCTGACCCTGTAATGCTACGAAGGAATCAGTGATAGCCATGTAATCGGCGAAATCGTTTGTGATTTTTGAGCGCCCAAGATATCTTCATTCTAAAAAAAAGTTATGAACTAAATAGCATATCGTGGTTCAACCTACAAACCTTTCCCCTACACTTTCGGCTGGTGTTTTTCCGTTATACATATTAGTTTTTTGGTTGTCTGTAACCATTTTCCCTGCGGAAGCATTTGAATTTGAACCAAATAGGCTGAACGTTTCGTTGAAAGGACGATTAGGGGCGAAATAACACGCACACCACATGCAAACAGTTGATCTCATTTCTTAATGTTCTCTTCATTCATGGAATTCCGATCACCCCACAAATCGCTGCTTACGAAAAATATCCCATTAAATGCTTTGGATATTTGTGAATGTCCAATTAGGTGCAATTAAAAATTGTTAACATTTCTTTTGCCCCTTTTGATTGGGCCAAAACGCACGGAAACAAATCGAACTGAATCCAAATCAAAACCCAAACAACACACACGCGCACACATCTCGAATAAAGCACACTATTTCCGATGTGTAAACAGTGTGGAATGTGTACAAGTTTTAAATGAGGGTCAGGTTCAGAATGCGTGACAACTTAAAAAGCAACCTCTTATCCCATACGCAACCTTCAACGATGACAACGATTGAAAACGGTTACATGTGCTATGGATGCTTTCTAAAAGCTTTTACGCACACAAATCTTTGACATGAAGTTGATTTTCTTCGAAGGAGGAACAGATTTACCATTTCCCCCGCAAAAAGGGGATGCGCTTCGAAAAACATGAAAGAACAATTGTCGAAAACCACCAAAATCGGTATGTATATGTAGACATTTTGAAATTGAAACTTCGAAACTTGTTTCTATGCATTCGTAAGTGGTGCCATAAATTTGGCCCGTGATCTTTTTCTCTACGTGATTACATTAAAATATCTATTCAGCAAAAAATCGAACACGGAAATTAGTTTTTGGTTTTGACCTCGAAATAAATTCGGTTTCACTTGGGCACTAATTACAGTGTTTTAAGAGCTTTTTGAACAAATGGAACTGAATGAAGAAAATGCACTTTATTTTCGACGATTTCGACGATTTAGCTTGACACACAGACAATGGACCAATCAATTGAAGGCTATTCACTTGGAAATGTAAGCTGAAAACCAAAAATGAAAGAGAGCAGGGAAAAACGACACTGAAGCGACTAAATGAAGAAAAGGTGTGGGAAAATAGCTACCATTGCACAAAATGTGAGCTCATCGAATGTCAACCTTGATTTTCAAGAGAAATTGCAAGCGCCACACACAGAGAGAGAATAATTTATTTCTACATGGTTGAATTGTTGTGTGCATTTTACTTTTCCGCAAACTTTGTTTGTATGGAAAAGTATTGGTTTTACTAGCCAAAATTTCATGACATCTCCTCTTTCGGACCACTATAAGTCACGCCAAACTTCAAAAAGCACATATCTGTACACTAGGCAATGTAGATGGGATGAAATCCTATCGATCAAGACCTATCTACCCCCAAAAACATGTTGTTTACTATGAAATATGTGCAAAATAGCGATGTGCGTATGGCGTCGTTCGCGTTCGCGTCCGAGCTTTTTGTTCGCCGATTATCTCAAAAAGTTGACAAGATAATTGAGATCTGTAAAAGCCAAAAGTTTTGACATGTCGAGACAAAGTTTCGGATTGATTTTGGGCCCATTCTGATTTACCAATTTCGTACCATAAGCCTCCGACTGAGGACCTGAAAAACCTTGAAAAATGACACTTTTGTACGGGAAGTACCCTAAAAAAGCATTTTTCAGGGTTTCGATCAAGGCAAACTGCCATTTTTTTGCAAAAATACTGGGAGTCTGTGAACAACCGAACACCTACTTGCCCATAAATTTGGTCCAAAATCGACATTTCTTGAAATTTTCCTCAAAAAATAGACTTTTGTATGAAAAATCACACAGAAAGCCATTTTTTAGGGTTTTGGTCAAAGCAAACTGATATTTTTTTGCAAAAATAATGGGAGCCTCTAAACAACCGAACACCTACTTGCCCATAAATCTGGTCCAAAATCAACATTTCTTGAAATTTTCCTCGAAAAATAGACTTTTGTATAAAAAATCACACAGAAAGCCATTTTCAGGGTTTTGGCCAAGGCAAACTGATGTTTTTTTGCAAAAATAATGGGAACCTTCGAACAAGGTCAAAATAGTTATTTTTCCAGCTCAGAAGTGCTATGAAAAGAGTTTTCATTCAAATTTTGGTTAAATACTAAGCGGGAGGTAAACCAAATTGCCGCGGAGCGGAAAAGATTGGATTACGTATGTAATTCGTTTTATTTCCATTTCATTTGATTTGAGATGGTATTGCAATTTGCTTCAGTTAATGCAACGACGACACACAAGTGGAATAGGTGTTTGGCCCAGTTGCTGGATTTGAGGATGAATTTCGGATTCCGCTTTAATCATTGATTATCGCCAAACTCCCATCCGTTGCATCAGTTTTCACCTCAAGGGGTCTGTTCAAATGAAACACTGTGTTTTTAATACCGAAAATTCGACAGGAATGGTGTTTTTTCATGTTCCACTCAAAGCTCAGATCGTTCAAACCAAATCGAATACAATTCACAAATGCGTTGTTGTTCAAGTCATTGCAAACACTGTTCGCACATATCCCGAAGACAATCTACGTGATTATTCCATTAACAACGGAGATAAATCTGAAGAAAGCTCGTGAGGTACGCGGTGGGTATTTTTTTTCGACATGGTTTATTGATAAGAGATAAAAACCAGACAACTCTTTCAAAACAATCTTTCCAAAGAATTGTTTACGTAATTTGAGATGTGATAAGTAGAGAGTTGGAAGCCCCTATGCATTTGGTATTTGGTTGTATTTCGTGTACTGTCGTAAATTGTTCTTCCGTCTGTCTTCGGATTTTACAATTGCAGTTATTTGGCCGCTAATTGTGTATTGTGCTTGATTTTCAAATGGAGGTGCACATGGACAATTTCAACACTCTGCATCGCGAATAGTTGCAGTATATTAACCTAGCAAAAAATTCACTTAATTCGTCCGTTTTGCTTGAATAATAGAACTAAACAAATGAACAAAATCGAATTGAGGACGTATATATACCATTTGCTCTATCAACAATACGAAACGAGATGAAATGGTTAGAATACACATACACAACGGCAACAACAACGATGCCAACGAAAAGAAACACAACAAAAAACGAGAGCACACAATGCGAAAGCAATTTAATGGAACGTAATTAATATTGTAAAATCACATTTTGAATCAAATGAAAAGAGGGAAATGAGAGAAACAGAGAGAGAGAATGTGCGCGTTTGAATCATTTTGTACGATTGGTTGGCCTGAGTCGGTTTTTCTGCTGCTGTGCATTGTTCACACTCAATAGTGCACAACAATGCCATCGAATGTTACTGCTTCGGACCCTGTACGGAATGTATACTAGTGTAAGACTTGAACTGGAATTGTAATTCAATGTGCGAGGGAGAGAGAGAGGAAGAGAGGAAAGGAAAAGAAGTGTACCAGAAAAACGTGAAAATTAGAAAAATAAAAAAAGTTTTGCAATAAATTTCATTGACTGAACTTAAGTTTGTTTTTCACTTGTTTTGCTTTCCAATATGGATTCGGTAAGACGCTTTTCCTTTTCATTTTCTGCACAAATTTGTTACATGCCATTCTCGCGATTCTCTTCTCGCTTTTCGTTCGCTTTTAGTTTTTATTAGGGCGGGTCGATTTGTAGGGAGTGAAAAAAATCGACCAAATACCTATGATTTCCGTGTTCTATGGGTCATTTCAAGAAAATTTGCCCAAGGAACCATACCTCTGTCGTTAAAATCGAGTCTGCAAGTTTTTGCGTGTAGTTATTTTTGCGCACCTATGAAGTATCACCTTCACGTTCACATCCATAATTCGAAAACTATCGATCGGATCAAATCGATTAGAAGCGCGTTGGAAAGGTGAGCTCATTCCGATCAATTTACATATAAAAATCATCGACATTGGTCATACGGTTCAAAAGTTATGAGCATGTTTCTGAAATCTTTTGGACGATTCCTTTCACTTTTTTCATTTTTTTTCTCAAAAATATTTTTTGTCCGATTTGGATAAAATTTGGTACACAGAAAGCTTATGAAAATATAAGAATTATGGCATAAAAACTGGTCGAAAAAACTGGTATAAACTGGTATAAAACTGAAATTCAAATTTTTATACCAGTTTATACCAGTTTTTCGACCAGTTTTTATGCCATAATTCTTATATTTTCATAAGCTTTCTGTGTACCAAATTTTATCCAAATCGGACAAAAAATATTTTTGAGAAAAAAAATGAAAAAAGTGAAAGGAATCGTCCAAAAGATTTCAGAAACATGCTCATAACTTTTGAACCGTATGACCAATGTCGATGATTTTTATATGTAAATTGATCGGAATGAGCTCACCTTTCCAACGCGCTTCTAATCGATTTGATCCGATCGATAGTTTTCGAATTATGGATGTGAACGTGAAGGTGATACTTCATAGGTGCGCAAAAATAACTACACGCAAAAACTTGCAGACTCGATTTTAACGATAGAGGTATGGTTCCTTGGGCAAATTTTCTTGGAATGACCCATAGAACACGGAAATCATAGGTATTTGGTCGAAAAAAAAATCGACCCGCCCTAGTTTTTATGCTTGCATTGGTGCTGCGTTTTCTTTCTTCTTCCGTGCCTTGCCTTGAATCTCGTTCCATGCTCTCGATTCTTTTTTTAATTTCTTCTCATTCGCCTCATTCTTTTATTTTATTAATATTGTGCTCCGGATTTTGTGCTTTATGTGTGCATGTATACGAGTACACATTGTTCAAGTCATTAACGGTTATGACTTGAATTCCAACATTTTTATTTCCTTTTTTTTCTTCTCTATTTTTTTTATTGTTTTTCCGTTATTTTCGTTTTCTTGAAGCTTTTTGAACATGCATTTTTTCTAATTTGTCCAGCTCTTTTTTCAATGCTGCTCAAGCCTCCTGTTGATGCGCAAACGATTCCGTTGTCGTTTCCCTTCACATTGGATGGTCTTTAAAAAATTTGTTTTCAAAGTAATGCGACTCTCCCGCCTGGCAACGGCAACGGCACCACCATTCACAAAACTTGATTAGTATTCCGGGAATTTCGTGATCCTTCAGGCTTTCGAAAGTATTTTCACAGAATACTTGAACCGAACGGACGACGAAAACCATTTACCGAGTAAATCCTCTGTGTCTCTTCTTTGGAATACTATTTTAGGTCATCTTAACGGCATTTTCAATGGAGGTGCTTTGTCAATGAGTCGGACTTCGTCATGTTGATGACAATAATAAATGCATTCCATCAAAAAAGGAAAAAAAAAATTACTGGGGCAAATCTTATGCATACCGAAAGAAGAATACAGATCGGATCAAAGTTCATGTTGAAATCTTCATGTTAGGCCATTTCAAACAAGTGAAATGTAAAATTTCATATACGAAAAGTGATGTGTGTGTGTGTGTGTGTGTGTGTGTGATTCATTATTTACGCAATTTCAAAGCTGAAATCCAGTTTGAGGGGCAGCTTAGACGCACAAAACGAGTCGGCACGACTAAGCCGTAAACACCAAGTGGAATGTAGCCCTTTTAAATGTGTGCGAACATCATAATCACCATTGTTATTGCATTAATAATCATTGCGATTGATGTGAATTTGCGAGCGAAATGGTTCAACATACGAAAACACATTCTCTGTGTCGCTCATATCAAAGGCACATCACAACATCACATTCTTTGGCAAACTTAATCGGATCTTTGCTGTTTGCCACCCAGTTCGTTTTGCCCTGCAGAAAAAGAAAATGTGCGAGTATTTATGTGTGTGTGTATGTGTGCCACGATTTCTTTCATCCGAGTGTCTGTAAATTATTCTTTCGGAAATGCTTGAATATGCCGCTCGCATTGATACATTGTAGCAAGGTAGGTTTCTTTTGATTATGTAATTTTTTGCGTGCGCTTCACTCGCCAACGAACACACCAACCATCCAACACATGCACACGTAAATGTGAGATCGTTTGTGAATGAAAAAAAACCGACAGAAGAAGTTTCATCATTAAACGTAAGTGCACTTGGTACAATCGAATTTTCTCATTTGTGCCAGAGCAGCACTTGTGTGCTTCATCAAGCCCAATTCTCACACGACAAAGCGCAATAAAGCTTATTCAATTCCATTCCCATCGTTATATCCGTCTCTCACACCTTTTTGTCGCTTTGCGGATTTTCATTTGCGATCTTATGAATTTGTGCCACGCAAAGAAAGGATAAGAGGGATAAAAACACAAATGTACTTTTACATTCTAAGAAGAATGCTCTCTCTTTTCCACCCTCGCTCGTGTACACCTCTCAAAACAAAATACACGTTGTGTTGAATTTATGTGTTGATGTGGTTTTTCGTTTGAATTATAGCGTTTTGATTTGAGGTGCATGAGCGCGTGGGCACACGCTCATAAACCAGGCGCGCCAGCACAATCTCTCACACACACACACTTATATACATATAAGGGTGACTAAACACGAAAAGTTAACAGAAAGACAGAGAGAGCGAGAGAAAGCAGTAAGAAAAAGAGAGTATCCGCCATAAACATAATACTAATTTTGTATTCATTATCCAAAAATTATTGCAATGGATTTGAATTGTACGTGCCTTTTAAAATACACTTTATATGATTTGCACGTATGTTACACAATATGATTTGAATATATGAGCTGTGGGCACGTGAGTGAATCTTGTTCTTTTATATTTTTTTCTATACATTTTTTTTGTTATTATTCGCCATTCTGCCGACTCTTCATTTGTCGATGTAATGGCTGATTTAAATTTTGAACTTGGGAAACACGTGCTTAATGGATTTGGCTTGCGCATACCATAGAGCTAATGTCTCGATATATTTTTCTTACAAGTCACACAGTTGTTTGGTCGCTATATGTGTGTGTGTGTTTGTGTGGAAGCATTCTTGAATGGGATTTGCGGAGGAGATGAATAACATCATCGTGTTCACATCATCGTATCGAAGACAACGACGAGAGAAAGAGAGCGAGAGCGAGTGAAGAAAGACGGAATAATAATCCATTTGTGAAAGCTCTAAATAAAGGTAAAAATTTATCTACGTGGAAATCTCGGAAACACGTCTACACACCCATAACACAAGGCTAAACACAATTTGGTTTCCGAAAAAAAAGAAGAGAAAAAACATTCCTTTTCTTCTCACGGTCGCGCCAAAATTCATTCAATGTATGATATGCACAGATATCCGACGATTATTCCACAGTCATCATATCAAATATTGTCTGATGACAAAGAAGCTTCATTATATGATAATTAGACGGCAGCACTGAATTACCTACGAATTACCTGCGTATTACCTGCGTATTACCTACGTACGTATTCATTAATGCCTAAATGGAATATAAGACGGTAGAAGTACGTAACATTGGAAATTTACAGCGTCTTTTATGCGATCGTAAAGAAAAAATTTGTTTTCATTTCAGGTGTGTTGAATAAGGGCAAGAGAGCGCGCAACATCCGCTAGTCCTAATGTAATTTTAGTCTGAAAACATTGAAAACGAGCAACAATGAAATCGTTCACCACATTTCGATAGAGGGACAAAGATATAGTATATAAGTATTGGACTGTATGTTTTTCTTCTTACAATTTTTCGTTCGATAATCGTGGGTGTTTTTGTCAATGTCATCTAATGCTAAAGCTACCAACTGTACTGAATTTTTCAGTACACTAATAAAATTCGTAAAAAAATTTCGTGTGTCGGAAGCAAATTCTTGTTTACACATATGGAAAGAGGAAGTCCCAAGGAAGTTTTCTATCTGATCAGATTTCCCGGAAAAGTCACTGGAGCCAAAATATGGCCTCATATATAATTTTAGGCTCATTTTCAGTACATTTTATTTTTACAAAATCTTCCATATTTCCCGAGTTTTCCAAGATTTTCCAACTATTTTCATTTTATGAATGTACGATCGTAAGCTGAAAACGAATTCAAGAAAATTTCCCAGAAAATTGCAAATTCTGGAAAATTTTCCGAAAATGAACATATCGCTATAGAAGTTGGTAGCCGGAGGCCGAGATTTGGGGCCTAAATCCAGCCGTTTCCGAGATATTGCGAAAAAAACTGGCTTTGGTACTGAATTTTTCAGTATACTGGTAGAAAATAGTTGGTAGCTTTATCTAATGCCGAGTCGGCCAATGCCAGTCGAAGACGAAGCCGCAAAACCCAGGGAAAAGAGAGTGACAATGTCTCTAATGGCGATATTTGTACGGCAGTTGAATGAATTCTACTGAAAAATCACTCGCAACCCAGATTACACAATGTTACTGTGCTCTAAATTGCGTATAATTAACTGAGTGCGTATACGGATCATGTGTAAATTATATTGGCTTCTTAAATCTTAAATTGGCACAGCAAAAATGTACCTTATTTTCGTTGAACAACGAATTTTAACACGTCCATGTATTCGCTTACATTTTTAATTTGAATTTATTCCTAAATCGATTCGAGTGCTGCAGTTGCTACTGTTGAATGGATACCGAATGAATCGTCTAATGTGAATTTTTCACTATCTCTTTCGAAATAATTCAACCTGCAGTACATCTCACAGCTTCAGACATTCACTTCCTTGGTAATAATGGCTTGCTATGCTCTCTGAAGAGCGAGAGAACAAATCAAGCATGTATTTTCCAAGAAAATACCGAACGCAAGCGAAATATCATGTTTCATGCTTTTGCGTGTATGTAAACCCGTGTGCAAATAAAGTGACTGACAGTCATTCAGTTGTATGTAGCTGCAAATAACTAAAACTGGCTAAGTTGATTGAATTCAAGAATGTTGTATAGAAACAATCACTTTTAGTTATTCTTTCAGCCAGCCGTCTAATTTCGGACTTTTTGGCTACTAGATGACTATAACTGAAGTTGACTACAGTCGAATATTTTGTTCGAGATAATCACTTTTAGTTACTGATAGTCAGCCAAAAAGTCCGAAATTAGACGGCTGGCTAGTCAGTCACAAATTTTTCATACGGGAAGCAACAGCACATTTGTTGTTTTAAATGTTGAATGAAGCAAAAAAAAAGGGAAGAGAGCAACCGTACCAGTGGCGGTATTCTGGAACACAATCCGCAAAAATAATGCGGAATTATTCCGAGCGATCAATTGTATTTTGGAAGGTGATATCCAAACGTTCAATCAATAAAAAAGAGACAAATCCACATATAACGTTTGGATATCACCTTCCAAAATACAATTGATCGCTCGGAATAATTCCGCATTATTTTTGCGGATTTTGTTCCAGAATACCGGCACAGGAGGCGAAGTGACGACAAGCCAATCGAAAAGTTCCGAAATTTAGGTATGCCGAACCGTATGAAACGCGACGCAAAGCACTCTTTTCAAGTACCATACAAAGTGTATGAATTTATGATGCGTTCACATGAACTAATTAGATTTGTAATTCAATCTAACAAGTTTCAAATGTTTGAAATTCCGCAAAACGATGTTTGCCAAGAGAAGAAAAAGTGACGTGGAATAAAACCAAACAATTTTAAACCCATAATCACTGATTAATTTGCATATAAAAACGAAGATTTTAGTATCTATTGGAAACCGATTCATCGATCGAGCTGCTCCTGTAACCATTTTTCAAATGAGAATAAAATACAAACAATTTAAAAAAAATAAACATTAAATTTATTGCTTTCCACTGTGATTGTCATCGAATGATTGAATACACTTGAGCTCCTAGTTAATATTATGTTACAACCTTTGAAAATCATTAGCTATCTACAATTATTCAGCCATATCGTACAAATGTTATCAAATGATTTGTTTTTGAAACTTTTAAACTAGGCAACAATGTGCAACAGCATCAGTCAAATAAATTTACCTTATGAAATATATTCATTCTACTATGATCATGCGAAAAATTTGTTAAATATATTATTTTTTTATTGTTTTGTGTTTGTGTCCCTGATATCCAGATGAGGGTCACACAAATGGACGATGTTTGTTCATTGCTTGAATCCAGTTCAAGCGATAGTTGTATTGCTGTCGTAGAAAATAAAAAAGAATCGTTGTTCCAACTGGTCATTTAATTTGCCTTCAAAATGATTAGAATCTCCTCTAAGCTTTTGCCCTTAGTCTCTGGCACAAAGATTAATAAGTAAACGACGGTGACGAAACAGCAAATTGAAAAGATGTAAATGCAAGCGTATAGTCCAATCATGGCCAAAAGTGATGGGAACACTTTGACCAAAACAAATGTAAGTGCCCATGAAATGCTGAAGATGAATGTTGAACCAACGCTTCGAATCTAGATTTTAATGAATGAGAATTAGTTGAGGGTAAGTGCTATCGAATATAGGTTCGGGTGTTTAAGTGTTCTAAATCTAATCAGTTTGACTCACTTTGTCTGGTAGGATTTCGGAAATCACGACGTATGGAATTGGGAGAGCACCGCATGATGCAATGAATATCATGGCGGAAAAGCTGACAACAGGTACCCATTGGTAGGCTTCGAGATTGATATCGGTTGAACTGCTCAAGTAAATATATGTAGCCAAAAGTGCGTGACTTATTCCAGTACCAGTGAATGAAATCAACATGAGGAACTAGCAAATGAGAATAATGGCATATTTCAGTTTTTTTTGCTTTTGAATACCGTTGCGCATTTAAATGAAATGCAAAAAAAAAATTTGCTTTAAATGCTTAAAAAAATCATTGTTATGCAATGGAAAAAAAGATGTTACCTTTCGGCCAAGTCGATCGATCAAAAGTGATGACACGTATGTTCCAATGAATTGAATGACCCCAACAATGATAGACGAAATTCCGGGTGACATCTTTGAACCGGATTTAGCAAAAATCATGCCAGCGTACGAGCACATCGTGAAACCGCCACAAAACTCATGAGCGACCATTATAATGCAGCCAATTGCGAATGGTTGATTGAAGAAATCACTCATGGTCAATGGTGTATTTGATGCACTATCCAAATGTTTTCGTTGCATTTCCGTGTATGAATATTTCAATTTCGATAGTTCATATTCAAATGATTTATTATCGGATACGGCGGCATTTGGCGATATGTTGCGATAGAAACGAAGTGATTTCTCGGCTTCCTAAATTTTATGAGAAAATAAATATTTTTCCAATTAATTTGTTGTTATTGTGTCTGACGAACACGAAATACCAGAAAAAAAGTGAAAGAAAAAGGAACATCGGTCAAAGCCGAACCAAACAAAGGAAGAAAAAAAAAGTGTGCAAAAGTTGAACGAACCTCCATGCGATTGGTTTTCATTAAATAATACGGAGTTTCGGGCATAAATGAGAATAATGCGATGTACAAAATGGGGAACATCAAAGCAATTCGCGGTGTCTCGGCATATTCAAGAAAATGACCGGCAACAAAACCAAGCAATACTCCGCCAGTCGATCCAAGCACCAATATTGTGCACAAAGTGCCGCGAATTCTGCAAGAAAAGAAAGAAGAAAACAACCAAATTAGACATAAAACAACCCGCTGTTAATTATTGGTTATAGAAAGAAAAACATGGTTTGTTGCTACTTTGACCACTTCAAAAAGCAGTTCAAAGTGCGACGATTTGCACAGATTCAATTGCTTGCGTCGATTCACTGTAATTTGTTCAACGAACCGGTATTTGTATCGGTTGTGTATGGCACGCTCAGCGAATTTGCAATTTCATTTTTCGGTTTTTGTGGTTTCATCGCCGATCACAGCCAGAGAGGAATTTAACCCTCTAATGCATACAACCGCCTCTAGACGAGCAACATTTGAATGCCTGTAGAACGTAAACCGTACATCGGATCACATTGCTTCAAAGAGAATTTTTATTTGTCAATGTTTTCTCTTTATTTTTGTCTTTGGCAATATTTGTCTATGTAGTCTAATTGTAAAGTTATAAACAAAAATGTGTGCAAAAACAAAAATTTGACAAAATAAATTATTCGAACTTCAAATTAGACACATTTTTGACACTTTTAAACAATGGATTTGATTGTTCTCTGATTTATGTCAATCGCATTTCCTGACTAAACCATGAGGAATCCAGGATTATGAATATTTTTTTTTTTAAATATCTATGGCCAAAAATCAACCAAGTACCAGTACTCCCAGCTCTGGGAAAAAATTAATGCATTAGAGGGTTAAAAACAGGAGAGAAAAAAAAACGCGCACAGACAGACACTCAAGCGATTTTTCATGTGAACATACCTGTCTTCAGATATTTCAGCCACCATCATTGGAATCTATGGAATGAATATACTTTAATACTTTGTCGGTTTTTGCAGTAATTTTATAGGTTTTCACAAACTGATAATTACCACAACAAATACGGCACCGCCTACGAAACCCACCAAAAAGCGCGATGCATACAAGTAATACACATTTTGGGCATAGACAATCAATAAATAGCTGATCTATATATATATATATATATATGAGAGGGAGAGAAGGAAAACCAAAAATTTATAGTACAAATCGAGTCGCATTGAGCAGATTAATTTTCAGTTCGAATTTTGCTTACAATTTGCGGCACCGCCATTGCGAGCAATGAATTTTTGCGACCGATTCGATCGGCAATCCAACCCACGGCTACAGTCCCAATCAAACCGCCGATACCAAGTATGGAACCAATCCATGCAATTTCATCCATATCGACTCTTCCCGATGGTAATGGACAATCGTCGGAATCGTATAACAGAAATGCGCTTGCATACCATCCAACCGATAAACCATAGCCGATTGTGCATAAATTCACTTTAAATTTTGAAACGGAAGAAAGGGGAAAAAATGAATATATTTTAATACTTTGTCGGTTTTTCCATTAATTTTATAGGTTATTTCACAAATTGATAATTACCACAGATACAGGCTAAATATTGATAGAGTGCACTGCCCATTTTGTTTGGTGAATTTAGATTTTTTTTTCAGTTTAAAATCAAATCAACTTTATGCAAACACTTGTGCGTGTTCGATTGTAGTATTTTTCCGTTAAATTGAACAACGGCTCGTTTGAAGAAGCACATAAAATACTTGAAATGTAGCGAAAAAAAAGAGCACACTTGAACGTCGCTACAAAAGGAATTGTTCTAAGGTAAACTAAGTAAATTTGTTCAGTTTTGTACAACTTATTCTCGATTAGCTTCCGAATCGATTTGCGACGTTAAATCGGTTCGGTTTTTATTTGTCTATTCTGGTTTTGCTTGTTAAGTTTTTTATTTCTCTCTCCAGTTGTTCTTCTGTTAGTCACTTATTGTATTTTTGTCACAACCAATGTGTGCTTTCCGAAGATGTTCAAACGCAGAAAACACGAAAAAAAATTAGAAGAATTCCCTGTATGTGAACAAGTGGAAACACAATTGTTTTTTTTTTGGATCACGCTTAATTAACTTCTAGTTTGATACTAACGCGTTTCAATTATGAGCTTAATTTGGCATTTTTTTGCTTCTTTATATATCGTTTAGGGCGAGATAGAAAGAGCATGAACTAGAGAGATCATCGAATTGTAACAAAGACAATGATGAGTTATTGTGCGATATGAGCGAGTGAGCGCGCGCACACGCAAATCTAATCGAAAAGTACATGTGTAATGTTGTTGTTCGCGTTTGTACTCTCGCTCGTATCGTGCTTGTCATTGTTGTTGGTATTTTCTACCTCCTTGGTTGCTTCGGGAGTTTATCTGCTGCTGTATCGTTTTTTTTTCTTCAGTAGTTGTAGGAGTAATACATACATTTTTCTATCATGCGTTCGCGCAGTGGCTGTGCTTTTGCATACATGTCGCACACAGCTTTAGAAAAAATATACAATTTGATACATGGATCCATCAACTGTATAACCAATTGTTGTACACCATAACATATACATCGACAAAGTATGGATAATTTGCGTAAAACGGAAAGAAGATGACAAACTAGCGTCACAAAATAATCAACAGCCTCAGCGGTTTGCCACTTAAATGATGAGCACACACACACACGTTTTGAGAAGATAACCACTAATAATGCTTAGCCGATGACGATTTCCATACACAGCCATAAAAGAGTAAAGCAATAATAATCAACAGCCTCAACCAATATTCAGTTGCATCACACATGTATCGTTTGTGTGCATCCAAACATGGGGGGAGACAATTTATCTTTCTGTCTTTGCTTGAAGTCGCTGAGAAAAACATGTCAAAATAAGACACACCAAGTGGGATCCGAGACCACGCGGGCAGCGACAAACAACCCAATGACATAATTTGAAGGCACGCGCACGAACGAGCGCTCGTTGTGCACAAACCATATAATTTATACTTTGCTACAATGAAAATTTATATTGTTTATCTTTGTCATTGTTGAGTTGAGAACAAATAACCACAATGAACGAAAGTGTAGCAGCTGAATGAAAGGAAGAAAAAACATTAAGTCGAGAAGAATTGGAAGCGGCCGCGAGAGTGAAGTGTGTTGGCACGAGTGTGCAATGGATGTGCCAAAATAAATGTTCGATAGCATTCTATGACAAGCATGAACGTGCGCGCGCGCGCGCTCACGTCCGTCTGCATTTCATTGAAAAGAGACGAGCGCAAATCTAGCGCAAATTGAGTGGAAAAAGTGGCAATCATGGTGGCTAATTAGTTGCAATTTGCTACGTAGTTTCCATATTGCCATGAAAGTCGGTCATTAATATATATGTCGGATTTCTTTTTATTTTCGATTTTTTTTGCCCTATTTTATCCTTTTGAGATTTCACTTTTATTCGGACCGGTTGGTTTCCGGCTTAATATGAATATTGCAATAGACGAAGGGGAAAAAAATGGAAGAAAATGCTTGTTGCTAGTTAGTGGACGTCTCAGTTGTAGTAGCGAATTCTTTTTTTGACGCTGATTATGTTCAAGCATCATTTTATGATGTATGAGGCATGCCCGGCAACAACGTTAAGAGCCTCATAGAGATGTTGTTGTTGCTGTTGCTATTGTTGTTGTTTGTGTGTGGCCAAGAGTGTGCTGGAGCAAGAGCAATAACCAACCGAATAAAGAAAGCCCACAAACATAAGCAAATAAAACAGTACAATATTTGCGCTTGCCAAGAGTTTTTCTTTTCGCTTTGCACATTTGATTTCCTTTCACTTTATGGTTATACAGCCATAATATGCACATTTGTTTTAATTCATTTTCATTGCAGCCCGTCATTCTACTCTCTGTATCTATCTCGTGCTTTTTTTCTCCTTTTGCCCCGATTCTACACATTTTGTTTGGCTTTTTTTCATTTTTACTTGGTGGCACCACGTTGGTGCACTTTTCCGTTCAAAATTTTGTCCGTTTTTACCACTACACAGTAAATATCATTTTTTCCGAAATGAAATTATTAAACTTCCACTGGCAATATTAATTAAGAGAGATTCGTTTATTTTTTTTTTTCAGTAGAAAAGAACTGATTTCTGGTATATGTTAGTGATGAACGAACATCACGTGTTATGCTTCGTCTGTTTGACACACAACCTATAGAAATCCCATAATGTGTTACTTTTTTTCCAGGTTTCTCTCGCTAACCGCATCCACTCACAATGTAACAAAATGACCACAGCGAAAAATTTACGAAGCAAAGAAAAAATGTCTCAATTCACTGTTGGCATCATCAAATTAAAATCATTTGAGAAACGTACAAACACACAATTTTAATTTAACATTCACAAGAACTTTCTATTATAGTGCTGGTTGAAGCTTGGCTTTAGCTAGAATTTGACTGATACTTTTTCATTCTGACTATCCAACTACAACTCATTGCAATTAGCGCATTTGCAGAGGAAAACACGAGCGAGAGAGAGAGAGAGAGAGT
Source organism: Sitodiplosis mosellana (assembly GCF_009176505.1). NCBI lineage: Eukaryota > Metazoa > Arthropoda > Insecta > Diptera > Cecidomyiidae > Sitodiplosis > Sitodiplosis mosellana. The sequence goes on along the minus strand of NW_022601432.1, from coordinate 2,687,597 downwards.
GAGAGAGAGAAATGAACAGCAAATCAAAAAAAAATGGTGAACATGCAGTATTTTCATTTTAGTTACTGTACATTTTGTTTACAAACATAACGTGTCGCTTTTTTCTGTTGGCTCCACTTTTTTCCCTGCAAATATTCTCCCTTGCTATAAATCCAAGAAGCAGTTGTTTGTTGTTTTTGTTTTCGTTCTTGCTGTCGCTGGCCATTGTGGTGTTCATTTTGTGTTCATTTCGATGTGCACTTTGTTCTCTCTCTCTCTCGCCATTTTTTCGTTTAATTATACAACATGCGGAATATTTGCCGTTGAAAATGCAAATATTTTGATGGGTTTTGGTAAACAAAAGTTGTGAATGAGTGTGTTTTACAATAATTTCAATCGACACTTCTTTGGATTGGTTCTCATTTGTTTACAAACGCTGGCGCGAGCAATGTTCTAATATTTTTAGCAGCCAAGGCAAACACCAGTTCATCATTTGGCTTTGAATGTGAATTAGTTTTTGCATGGAAATTATTGTTGGAATTGTTATTGATATGTATTGGTGTGGGTTCATGCGTTCGTTCGTACTTTGTAAAAAGATCGCACGTATTCCGCCGGAATCGTTTCCGTATGAATAATCGGCGTGATCTATTTGTTCTCTCTCCGTCGAATTGGTTTTGGAATAGTTGTTTAAGCTAACAAAATTTTATGACTGAGTGAACAATAAGACAATAGAGTCGTCGACGACGACAACATTGTTAAGCTGCTTTGCTCCAGATAAAACAACCATAAAAATCATCGTCACATGGCTCGCTTCGTAAATCGCACCGAGAAATGACAGAAAAAATAAAATACAGACAATTTCGAAGACTAAATAAAGAAAAAAAAAACTATCCGAAAAAATACATTGTTGATAAGACACAAATCGGGCTAGAAAAAATAGTTGTTCTTTTTCGAGCATCTTGTTGGTCTCTTATGGCGTTCAGTTTTCCAACCCAGTTTCGGTATGATGTTATTTGCGTCAATTTATGGTCTGCTAATTTGGCGGCTTTGACGTCACTACAGGTGAATCTCGTTCGCTATAATTTTCACCTGTATCATTCGTCGCTTGTAAATAACATCGGAACAGCAACTCTCCTTTGGTCCCATCAACCGGTGTATTCCTCTCCATCGCAGTATCTCTCACTCTCGCTCTCGCTCTCACTCTTATATTCCTATTGCGCATTCCGTGCCTTTTCTTTTTAATCTGACTAATATATCATCTATTTGACAGGCTTTTTTTACGCCTCGTGTCTCATGCTTACCCTACGCGCAATAGAATTACCTGACGCTCGCCTTAATACTCATATATTTCAATTTTCTATTTGCGCCATTTCAAATGAGAGATTTTTTTTTTTATCATCTTCTCTGAAACAAACATTTCGATTTGCAAGTTTGTTGTCTGAATGTTTTCAAAGAAGGGGAAAAAAGTACCGCAACCAGTCTAATTTTAGTATCTATTTTTGGTACGTTCCATTGTTTTTTTTTTCTTTCGCCTTCTGTTGCTTACGAAAAAGAGCTTTTGTTTTTGTTGTTGCGTGTGTTTGCGTTTATTCCTTTTTTGTTTATTGTTGTTTTATGATGATGCACACGCGCGTCGATTGACGCCCTTCTTTGGCTTTGTGACAAACATATACCGTACTCTACTCTCTTTTTTACACTCATCATCATGTCGACGGCGTCGACTGACCGACCAAACAAACTACGACCAATTGAGTCCAGCAAAGACATTCAGCTAAATTAGTCAATAAAAAATGGATACCAAATGAAATTCGAACTCGAAAGTCGTTGGTTTGTGTACATATTTTCATTTTACAAACATGCAAAATGATCGCAATCCGGCAAAGCTATCGTTCATTTCAAATGGACGTCATTGGGCAACATCGTTTATTTGCACATTTTGCTTGCTCAGTCCGCATTAAGGTCTATGTACGTTACGTTGCGTCCAAAATCTGTGCACATGATTTTTGCGCTTCGTTTCATGTGATGAGCAACAGCAAACGAACTACGGAATGCTTGATATGACAGACGTACTTTCGCCCATTGGCTAGAAAGAGACAGTTGCGTAAGATATATAAGGTCAATTTCCTGTATACACGCTGGGACGCTTGTTTGTTTGCATTCTTGTTTGTTTGCATTGTTTTTTTTTTTGCTGTCGTTGCTTCTTCATTCGTGCATTGAAACTAAGTTACCTTCTTATTGTTTGAACTAATTTCTTTTCTTTTCGTTGACTTGCAGCAAGCACACTCTAAACATTTTACATAAACAAACAATAATTAAATTGGTTAGTCAAAACATTTTTGGAGCAAAAGACGAGAGGGAAGAGAATGAAGCATACGATCAAACCAGAAATGTGTAGGGAAAAATGTGCGTCGTAAATAATTGATGGACGATGATTGCTCCGTCGGCACCAATTTACTTTCCATTTGATTTCGTTCCTGTATTTGTTTTCTTTTTCTCTTGTCAACAACAATCATTGCGCAAAACTTGGAACATTCTTTGGCCATTATTTCGGTGTTTTGTGCCATTGGACCTTTTTTCCCCATTATTTCATCAATTTGTTTTTTGTTCGTTTGTTGTTGTTTATTAATTTTTTTTTTATGCACAACAAAATTGGCAAAAAATGCTTCAATCCACTCGATTGATGACACGCATAATGCGGATGTATCAATCAAATTCTGATTATTTATATTAATGAAATTCCAAAATGGACAATAATAAACAAATATGAAGCGCCATTTTTCGCATAATTCCTGAGCTCTTTAATCTACATTCGATCATATAGTACATTCATCACGTAGCGCCAATGTGCTATTACTACGTTTGCATTTGACATATACAGAATGTTACCATGTGACAGTGATGAGATGAGTTTTCTACTGTTACAGTCTATTATCTGTGTGTGACTTTCATGACTTCTGCAGCTGGCAAACGACCCCACATCAACAGTCTGTATTTGATTTTGAATTTCAGCATTTTACGTAATCTCCCGTAATATCCACCCTGAGACTAACGATCGGCTTACTGTTCCGTTTATCAATAATATCAACACATGCATTACGCCATTCAACATTCTATATTGTCATTTGCCATTTGCCATTTGCGATCTACGTAACACCGGTAGCACTGTTTACATTAGAAGCCATCATTTTATTCTTTTTTTAGTGTACTAGTAAACAACATTGATAACACCAACGACGCGAACCACGTTGATTTACGGCCAAAACTTGTGCGATGCAATAAAGTTTACTCGTGCTCATGACAAAGTAAACAAGCAACTGAAATTTTAAATGTTATCTAATTTTTTCCAAACGAAGTCACATGAATATTCATACATTCTTAATTTTGTGACTGATAAAGCAAAAAAAAAAAAAAACAACAACAGACAAATCGATGTTTATCGAGTGAAACATCAGTTTTACTAGATTTTCATTCAAATTATTTCAATTGGAATGAGTTCTTTAAATACTTCTTAACATTCATTCCAGACTTTGGCAGCCGGTTGTGATGAAATGTATGAAATTTTTCCAATTTCGGCGTTTTTGTAGACAGTAAAAACCATTTGGCTTGAAATTGTGGAAGTTAATTAAATGAAATAATTTAAATCAATGGCGCTCGTCCAAGCGTATACACACATACAGTCGCAAACAGTTTTCCATCCCTCAACATCGTCAGACCACTACCATCGATCGAAACATCAAGCGAACATTGAGTGTGTTGTCTTCATACACTTCTTTGGTTTTTCTCTCGGGTACGTGCAAATGTTGATTGTAAGCCGTTTTGGTTAAAGCACTTTTTGTACACTTGACGATGGCGTTAATGCCGCTTTATCGCATCGTTCTTCTTTTCACCGTTCTGTGTGAGGCTGTGTTGAGAGTTTTCATCAAAATTGGCAACAGCAAAACGCAAAACACTTTTTTTTTTATAATAATTACAATTTTGCAAATTTGCTGATGATGACACAAAGACGTGGCTCGTGCGCGCATACCACAACACATAGAACGCAACGGAAAAATACAAACCATTTTGATTGTTGTGGCATTTCATCGAAAATAACGACCATGAAAACACATTTTGCTTTGCCACCCAAGTACCATTCAAAATATCACACACATGACAACAATGCCGTCTAATTTTTGATGGAATTGCTGTGAGTCATTCCTCACATTTAGGTCTCGCTCTCTCTCCCTCTCTCTCTCTCATTCTCTCTTTTTCCCTGTCGCTCATACATACACTCGGTTTGCTTCAGCCTCAGTCACATTCAGAACGCATTCACTTTCACTTGGAGTGTTGAAATACTGCAAAGCGACGTTTGTGGAATGTATTTAAATGTCCAGTCCATTAGAATCAATATCACATTTCGGGCCAAATGAACGTTCAACTGTTGACGACAAACGCCTAATAGTATGCAATTCAAGTGAATTTCAATGGGGCAATCGCGTTAAATGCGACAAACACACACACACAGAGAATGAAAGGCGAATAAAAAAAAAACAACAACAGCAACAACATCATTTGTGAAATACATTTGCTTTGCTGTGGCCAAATTGCCCATTTAATTCAGTTCGGCATTTGATTTCAATTTAATTTTCTCTCGGTTTCTCTGCATGAATTCATCGAAATTCTCTGTAGACAACCTCATAGGGTTTGTGTGCAATAATGCAAATCGCTTTGGCATTCTTGCTTTAGAAACTTAATGGCATGTTTTTCATACACACACACACACACACACACACACACACAAACAAACAAATAAACAAACACACATGTTAAATGTTAAATACCCATGAAATGGTCCGCAAAACCTTTTAAAATTCACCCATTTGAAACTAGCATCATTACGTTCATATTCATCATTAATTTCGTTTTGGTTGCAATCGATTGATCCAAACACCACAATACATTCGAAGTTTTATTCATCTTTTTGGCACCAATTCATCATTCGAACGGCTTCGAGAGTAATTTAATATTGACATATAAGTGTATATACAAATATTGTTGTGAAAGGTGCGAAAAATCAATTGGCTCATTCATCTGGACCGGCTTAATTGGCTGTGATCCATTCAATTCCTGGAGGCATCAACTAATGACCAAAGTTCGTCTCATGTAGCTATCACTAGAATCTGCAATACCGATATTTAGCATTGAAATTAAATACACTGAAGTATTGTATTAACATTTTATTGAAAGCATTTTTCGCCGAAAAAAAGCGTCCATTCCACAAGTGGTCCACACCATGGCGATATTGATGATATGCCCACCCAACACAGATAATGAAACCAAAGCCAACCTGATGATTCCATTGAAGAACATCATACTCGAAATGAATCAAAATTCAAACCACACATCGATATTCGTAGAAAATAATCTTAATCATTGCAAGAAACGAATTAGTTAATGAAAGCTGCTTGCGAATTTTTGTTATCAATATGTGTTATCAAATCAATTAATATGAGACTTGTCGATGAATTATATCATTTCTCGGAATCATTTTGAAATTGCGTATAAATTAAATGGCTTCATACCGTGAACCCAATCAATATACAAATATGGTTTCGAGTTTGACATTCAGGTCTCTTTCTCTCAAATTAATGCTCCAAATTACGATGACTAAATTAATCGGTTTTTCATTAATCTTATTCATTATAATGAAATTTCAAACTAAAACAGTGTTTTCTTCAGTTTTTTTTTTCTTCTATTTCCAGCACTGACACGATTCTGTAGTCACCAGGAGCTATTTGCCATACTTGAAATGGTACCTTGCCGAGAATATGAATTAAAACTTTGGATGACAGTAAATTGTTTTATCGATGAATAGTTCCCGTTGCGATCGATTTTGTTCGTTTTTCTAAGTGTCATATGCGATGTCGCATATTGTTATTGAGCTAAATGGGGGCCAAATCAACTCATAAATATGAAATATGAATGTGTTTAACGGAAGAAAAAATGTAAAAAAACGGATCATGATACAGATGGAAAATGTAAGTGTTTTTATAGTTATGAATGTAATGAACAAACTTATCGATAGGAAAACGTTAAATGTAAACGGAAATTGGAAATGGCATCCATCACATTTTCATTACACTTCATTATTTTATGTTGTTTTTCATAAAAGTGATTTTCCCCTTGTATTTGGCCGCCAGTTTTTGCAAACGCAAAACAATCATTCGCTGCGATGTGATGAACGTGCAAGTTCATAAAATTGGATTACACTGAATTTAATCACCTCATAGCACTAACTTATTGATATGTCAAGCGCATGCATATATTGTTTGTGAGTCAGTAACAAAAGAATTTGATTGATGAAAAAGGCAACAAAAGAAACCCATGAAAAGAAACTACGATAAGTTGTTCGACGCCATTCTTATATTGTTTGATCGATAAAATCTCACATCGGCAAATTCATATCAGACATGCATTCTCATTCGATTCGTTGCTTGTGTCAGTCTTGGCAGAAATGAATGAAAATCAAATTGTTGGCCAAGTCACAAACTCAAATGAGCAATAAAATTTGGCCGAAGTAGCAACAAGTTTTATGGATTGTGGTTACATTTAATTGATGATAACTGAAAAATTGTTTAGTTGTTAAAATATGATTTGAAAAACAAAGCGCAGTCATTAAATCGACCGCACTGCATCTCGAAACCACGATAAAAAAAACAACAAGCAGCAGCGAGAGCAATGAAAATAAAGCAAATGAGAGGGAGAGAGAATATAACGAAGAGAGCGAAAGAGAAATAAAGAGAGCGAAAGAAGAGAGAGATAGAAATGAAGAGCACTTGGAAAAACCAGCAAAACAAGTCGAGTGTGTGGTAGAGCAACAATACAGAGTAAGAGGGAGAGGAAGAGCAAAAAAACGTAGAAACATCGTCGATTAAGTGGTTTTTTGTGTATGCAGAGAAATTGCTAGAGAAATATAATGACATCATATAAAATACTTATCTCAAAATCAATGACGACGCTCCGTATCTCTCGTTTCCATAGCATTTTGCCATCAAAGCGCAGCGAGAGCATGTTTTTAATGATAATTCAGAAATGTGCCCGCTTTGCACATTCCAGTTCTCATACCAAGCAAATTGAAATGAAGTGATATTTTGACAAATGATGGTTCATTCCATGGAATGGATGTTATTCTTGTAATTGTACAGCGACTCGTGTTGTGTGTACAACAGCACAAGCTGCCATCTAATATTGTGCATATTGATTCAAAAGCCTCCCGTATTAAATGCGATTATGCACTTGAACTGCAATGGCATACCGTTTATCGAGCGGTGGATATAACACAAACGCCATTGTGGCTGTTGCGGTCAATGCTTACAAGTTGGGTTTGGCGCACGCGAGGCCCAGTATTGAGCACACAATGTATAATGTGTGTGTGATTTTATGTATTTAGTATCGCTTGTTGTGTTTGCTTATTCCGGCCCATCAATTTCATTGTGATAAGTGTATGAATGCGTTGCAACGCTAATCCGCTATTTGCAACTGCATGACGAAATACACAACAATGTTATGTTTGAATGCGTGGTTTTTTTCTTTGGATTTTCGCAAATTTTATGACTTTGAAATGTGTGTTTTGGATGGTTTTCGCTACTGTGGAAATATGTACTGATTGTAACTTATATTATACGTGCGTTTGCACTCGTTGCCACCACGAAAACTGTGCAGATATTGAGTATTGACGGTGGATGGGGTTGGTACGAGGGTTTTTCGTTTCAAAAGCAACACGCTGCCCAAAAATTTCACGATTATTCCGCTTCCCCGCTATTATTGCGATGGCACTTGTATTTTCATTGTGTTGTTTGCTTAATTATTTATTTCACTTTCAGTCATTGGTCTGTCGCGCTCACTCCTCTTGCGTTCGACCGACCGCCCGCCTGCCAACTTATTCGCTCGCCGCTTTCAATCGCTTCCAATTGTATGTCAGTGATTCGTAATTTATTTTCGACCCGACTCGATGCGATAATATTGTGGTATTCTTTTATTGCAAACATTAGTCTCAGCATTGGCACACAACATAGTCCGAATTGTTGTGTATCCCCATATACACAAAAACCACTGCAAAGAGATCATAATTCCGAACAGTTTTTGATTGAATAACAAATTTTCATATATTTCATTAAATGTGGCGCAAACACGCAATAATCACTGCGATAAATTTGTTTTCGTTCGATGTTTTGGTGTTCGGAGTTCGGTGTCTGTAACCATGCAACGCACGATCATATTAAATGCAAGAATGAGCGAAAAACATCGAGCGTGAAAATATCATACACAATAATAATCGTACAGTTGTGGTAATGAATGTGCGTTAATTTGACGTCAAACAATTTCGAATAATTCATATATATATATATATATATATTATTCGTGTGTTCAGCACTTATCCCTTATACGGTATTGAAAGATTTATCATATATCCATTCCCAATCAATGAAACCATCGCTCTATCTCTCGATATCATTTCGGTAACTTGTTCAAAAATAATGCTGATGATGATAATTTTCTCACCAACACCACAACTATATACACGATTTATTGAATTGAAGCGATTTCGTGTTAATCGTCTTGATATATACACACACACACACACGCATATTGAATGGAAGCATTTCAGAACACTTGTCGAACACAAACCAAAATAATCGGATGATATTATTCCGTAATTGACATTTTCTCTACGCATTGTTTGAAATATTCAGTTTGATTGTGAATATTGTGATATATCGCTGAATGTTTAACAATCAATTGTCAGTTTTGATTTCGTATATTTTGCTTGCTTCAGCTTATACCGTTATCATTATTTCCAATCGTAATACGTAGAACATTGATCTTATACATAAAATACACTCATTATTCTTTATCGTCATAATTATGGTATAACACCATTTTCCACATTCATAATGATTGATCAACAATTTTTTTTTCGTGGGAATCTGTTATTGCATTTAAATTGAATTGTTCGCAACTTGTCCAAATAATTGTCATGTCGATGGTCTGAATTTCATCGAAACTGGTCACTTGCGGAATATTGATAGAACATTTAGCACATTTCAATGGAAATGGATGGAAATTTGTGGTCATTTTGCCAATATGCCATGGTGAGAGATATTTTAAATTGACGCAGTTTATTTCCTTCATTAATTTATTCATTTTCGAATGTAAATAATATTGAATTGGTATATAATTAAATTGCAAAATCGACATGATAGCCCCAGTAGATTCTTCACATTCAACTCAAACCATATGAAAAACCGCATTTTTAATCAAACAATAATTAGCAATTTCCTGATTTGAATTTCATGCAAAGTGATGTAATGTAAATTACAGTTCATTTAATCCTCTTGACCGCCACGTTTTCACGCAAATCCATTTTGTTCACCATGCATAGTCGGAGCATACTTGATTTTTTTCTCTCGAATGAAAAAAAAAATGTGTGCGTTCCGAGCTCAGAGTGTCTGGCGTATTCGGCAGACTGAAGAAGATACAAGACGTTGATAATTTGCGGCATTCACCTGTAAGCTAAACAAGCATTTACCCATGCGACGTAAGCACAATTGCGAATGCAACTCGTCTCGTTCATCCAGCCACAAAGATGGCGTAGCCACAGTTACAAAAGCCGAACGAACAAGACAGCAAAAAAAAAAAACAAACAACACTGTTCATCTCGAAATCTATACGCATTGCCAAGAAGACACATTACGCACCGATTGCAATTGTGCGACGCACAGAATTTTAATTTTTCAATTCCGTTTTATCTTTTGTACGTCCATTTTTTTTCTTCTTTTCTCTCGGTCTCTTTCTTCTTTCCCTTTTTCGAAAAATTTCATTTTTTATGCGCTTATGCCATCGAATGAGATTGGCCTGGCCATTGACACTCTCTCAATCGCTAGTAAACAAGTGTAACTCGTCTTCTTCTTTCATTTCGCAAGTTCTTCATCTTGTGGTATATGGCTGAACATCCAGAGATTTACACATTATACATACGTATATGTGTATATGAAAAAAAATTGCAAAAAAACATCGTTCGATATTTGCTGAGCCAAAAAAAGATGATTCAAATGAATGAGAGCGCATACTGTATTTTGTGTGGCTTTTCGTCGCATGTTATTCATTTTTGCCGTGCTATGCAATTTATGCTTGACATTGATAAGATGATAGAGTAGAGGCACATGGTTTTTAAGCATTTCTATTGAAAATTATATAAATTCGAGTGAGAGAGAGAGAGAGAGAGAGAGCGAAAGGAAAAAACACGTTGAGCTATATATTTGTTAACGATATGAATGTAACGAAGTTACATTCGAGGTCTACAGAACATCAAAAAATATCGACGACAAACGCAATGGAAATAAATCATGAATAGAAGATAGAGGCGAAAGTTGCACACACATAAATTTTTACGCCCACGGCTAGTGTTGATACCAGTGAATTGAGTCAAAACAGCCAGTCGGCCGTAAGCCATCATTTAAATCAGAAACCATATTTAAGCTGCATGAAAATGGAAATAGAATATTTGGCGATGTTCAACAGCCATTGGCAACAATTGAAACGAAAATAACTTATTTTTCTATACACACACAACATGTAATAAGCCCCATTCGTCGAAGAATGAAGAATACGATGTATATGATGATGAAAAATACGTACGTGGAATTCATATGCGCCGCGAAAAATATACGAGCAAAACATAGAATTTCTATTGATTTTTTTTTTCATCTCTGCAGCTCATTTAAAATTGGTATGCATAACAGCATATATATAACATATGAAGCCGAGTTGAGTATGGGTGTAAACTTATATTAACTTCTGGTGGTAGAAATAAAAATGAGTGAGAGAAGAAAAAATCGCAGCTCATGTCTGCCTCAGTGAAAATAAGATTGATGCGCGTTAAATGCAAATCAATTTGATGCGTACCATGAATGCTACATACAACATATAATTGATTGAATGAGCACATATATGCATAACCGTCGTTTAGTTTTGGGCATCTTCTCTCTCTTTCTCTCTCTTTCTTCATCTTTTCCCGCTCTTTTCCTCCTTCTCTACACAGTTCCCTAACAACAAGTGCTGAAATGTTAAAAGCTCTGTGTCAGCGCGACAAACAAATAAAATGTCGAACACGTGTTGCAACATGTGCATTACAACATTTTGAATGTTATTTTGATTGACGATTAAATGTGAATAAACAACAATTTGAAGAAAAAAAAGTGGGTTCACTTTTGGCCAACGTGACGTGACGCTGGCGGTTTGATTTCAAAATGCGAGAATAATTGCAACCATCTTGCTGTTGCCCATGATTAAGAGATCATCAGAAATGGAGAGGGGTGTGTCTGGTTGATATGCTAAAAGCGTGCCTCTCGATAATTGAAGCGGCTTAATAGAAACCATTTTTTCTCCGCTTCTTTTGTTGTCATGAATACCGTTTTAAAAATCGAAAGTCGAATTTCATTTTGTTATTATCCTGTTCTGTTATTATTTGTGGTATCGTTTGGATTGTTCCGAAATTTTTTTTCTTGTTATAACAAGGTATACCGATTCAATTCAATTCAATTTATTTCACTGCCAAGTACTGGCTGTCTTAGGTGAATACAATATAGGATACAATATTTTTATTTTAGTTAATTAATTAGTTAGTTAATTAATTTAGGTAGGTAGTGTTAGAAACGTTTAAGGCAAATAATTGCTTTTCTTTTTGGCAATGTTAGATTTTAGGTAGTTTAGCCTCATGTTGTAGCAGGTATTGTCAGTTAAACATAAAAAGATAAATAAATACATGTATAAATATATAAAATAACATAATTATATAACATTACTCTAAACGACGAATTGTATAAGATATTCCAAATATTCTAAACAAAACAAAATAGTCTTTCAAAAATTTCTCAATACTATTATAACTGCCCTGAATTGCTCTACAATGACATTTTAATTTGATCCAAATTTTTGTCCAAATTCCGAATGTTGCATCAGGAAGTTGAAGTAGCTTTTGTTTGAATTGATAGTGAGGTAACGAAGGATCGATGAATAATGCTGCACAATTAAATACACGACAAGCATTGTTAAATGGTGAAGAAGTTGAGTGCTCTGTGCGGCACAGTTCAAGGCGGATAAATTCTGGATTTCGTATTGTACGCGTTCCCCCATTTAGTTGCAATTTGGAGCGCAAAGTGGGTGCGTTATATTTCCCAATGATAGAAAACTGTTTTTATTGAACGTTCTGTCTTATGATGATGATGACATGACGAGAAAAAACGAAAACTAAACTGAACGCACAAATGGAAATCAGTCGGAAATATACAACAAAGATAAATTTCCTTTTGCTGTGTTGTCAATGGTTTCGGCTTATAGCTTTGCAAAGCAAAGGAATGAAATTCAAACGGTTTAACATTATTAGCTCAGCACGGAACCGCAACAGTGTAAAAATAGGAAAAATACCATGTTCAAGTGGTTCTAAATTTGCAAATAGTTTCAATATTGACAAATGAATACGATTACTGCATTGAATACCATCAAACAGTTACCTTCGGTATACTTTTTTTTTTCATTTCACTCGACATAAACTAAAGTAGTTTTATTTGTTGCATACAAATGGTTTTCACAAAATATCGAAACATTTCTTCTTCATTGCTTTGCATAATGGAATTGTGCCGGTATTCTACGACTTTCCGACAAAATCGTTCGGAATTATTTTTTTCGTACATAAGACCATATTGGAGTGAAAGAGAGAGATTCCACTATTTTTCAGCATTCCACCGGAATTATTCCGATAATTCAAGGAAGAGTGAAATGTGTGTGAAATAATTCCGGTGGAATGCTGAAAAATAGTGGAATCTCTCTCTTTCACTCCAATATGGTCTTATGTACGAAAAAAATAATTCCGATCGATTTTGTCGGAAAGTCGTAGAATACCGGCACTGGTGCATTTAATTGGAAATCCAATTCGAAATCGATCCAATTATAATTGGGAAGTTTACATTGTGAACCAATAAATGATAACATATTTGCAAAAAAAAAGTCACATTTTTTGTGCTCGTTCCATTGTGAAACCGTGCACTTTATAGTTTGAATCAGCATTTTCATTAAAAATTACATCTGTATCATTTAACATGAAATTAGATGGAATACGCGAGCGCGTTGAATGAGAATGCATTAAAATAATCACATCATTTGGTTGAACAATCAACAGATGAATGAATAATATAAATGTTTATCTACTAATCACGTTGTATTTGAATCAACAATGGAATGCTTTGTATACTGATACATGTATTTGGTTAGATCTCGGTTGACCGAAGCGCCCTCTAAAGAACTTTGTGACACTTTGTGAAATTAATTTTGACACAACAGGCAATAAAAATAACAATATCCAACGAATATTGGTCAGAATTATTGCAAAATATGTTATTTTTATGCCCGTTTTGTCAAAGTTAATCTCCTATTTTGGCAATTTTATTGCCACTTGTGTCAAAATTAATTTCTCAACGTGACAATTTTATTGAAAGAAATGTTAATTTTATTGCAAGTTTTGTTAAATTTATTTTTAATTTTTGTCAAATTTATGGAACTTATTTTGTCAATTTTATTACCCGTTGTGTCACTTTTATTCCACGCTTTGTTAATTTTATTTCAAGATTTGTATTTAAGCCTAAAGAACCTATGGTGAGTTCGTGATGTCCATATGTTATACTTCAGTATGACATTTGACAGAACAGAGAGTTTACTTGATTGTATTGTCATTAGCCTTAGATTATCTAGGTGGTGTTTGCGCTCAATATCAGTTGTCAAATTCAAAACGAATAGGAGAGTTAATGTGAATTTTTTGACCGCTATTTTACTAGCCAAAATGAAATAGATATTAATTTGGTTTATCTCTGTAAATATAAATTGGAACATTTTCCCGTTAAATATTTAGCAAATTATTTTATGTAAGAGAAAAAAATAACGGTTGTATTCGATCAGAGTTGGTTAAATCACTATGCCGATATGGGCTTGTGCAATTATATTGATTGTTAATGTATTATATATTTTCATATTTGTTTGGACGAAATCGAAATTTTTGTTCGGACAAAATCAATGCGAATGGCGAGTGAATCGTTTTCGAGTGTATGTAGGTGGGTGCGTGTATAAGTATATACAGCTGTCACTTTATTAATATATTAATAATTTATTAACATATTTTTTTATTAACATATTAATAATTTATTAATATTTTAATAAAATGAATTTTTTATTAACGTTAATAAAATATAGTGCATTTTATTAACATATTAATAATTATTAGTATGGTAAATTTTCGGTTATTAATATGGTGTAGATTTTATTAAAATGTTGATAAAATGTGGTTATTAATATGTTGTCGATTTTATTAGAATTCTAATAAAATTGACAACATATTGGATTTCATCCGATTTTATCAACGGACGACATCATG
>NW_022601432.1:2660135-2672757 GCF_009176505.1 Sitodiplosis mosellana | reverse complement strand
CATGATGTCGTCCGTTGATAAAATCGGATGAAATCCAATATGTTGTCGAATTTATTAGAATTCTAATAAGATCGGCACCATATTAATAACCACATTTTATTAAAATTCTAATAAAAAAATTGTCGATTTTATTAAAATTCTAATAAAATATCGTTATTAATATGTTGTCAATTTTATTAGAATTCTAATAAAATCGACAACATATTAATAACCACATTTTATTAACATTTTAATAAAATCTACACCATATTAATAACCGAAAATTCACCATACTAATAATTATTAATATGTTAACGTTAATAAATATGGTGTTTCAAATTTTTTATTAATTATTAAAATATGTTGTTTATTAACATATTAATAAAATACCGATTTTTGACAGCTGTACGTGTATATGTGATTGTTGAGCAGTTTTTTTTTTCAATTAGTCATATGGAAGAAAATTCATTGATTGCATTAGATTAGGGCGTTTGGAAACTTCATGTCAACTCTTTATTGGTATCATCGATGTTTAGTTTGTTGATTGTATTTTTATCGTGAAACCATTGATCAACAGACATTACACAATGAATCCATTAAAATTGGTTGATTGTGGTTTTTGCATGGGTCTCTTTCTCTTTCTCTCTCGCTCTCTCACTCACTCCATTTCTTTCTCGATCTCTACATCACTTTATCGGCGTTTGTTTGGTGAAATAGAACTAGCCGAGCTATACCTTTTCGCGATTTACTGCACAGCACTTAGCAACTGTCGAAAAGCATTCAGATTATTTTCTTTTGTTCAAACCGCTTCCTATCGTTCAACTATCTTGTCATTCTTAAAGTAATTTTCGATGTTATTTCAGGCCGGGGGGGATTTTGTTTGTTTCTGTCCGTTGCATGACATGGGCGTATAGCGGCAACTAATATTTGTAATCTGTTTTAGCAAAGTAGATGGTAATGATGCGCGTGTATTAAGTATGAACGAACTGAATGAACCAAATTGTGCGACACATACACACATCTAGTGTAGACGGCTGGGAATGTAAATATTTACACATTGCTACGGTTCGAAAGACACAGAGAATGGTGATTCATTATGCCACTTGATATAATCAGATTAGATTTTTCTGGCACAAAAACGCTCAACTCAAACCATGGCGTAGTGTGGAGCGTAAACTCTTCCAGATGTAAAGGCATTTTTCGGTTTTGATCCCGAGCGGACGGGACTTTGTGAATTTGGCGTGAGTGGAAAACTTTGTAATATTTCTGGTGATTTGAAAATGAAAATAGAATCTATGAACTCAGTCTATTTCTCGTCTGAGTCATCGCTGATTCCGAATTTACATCTTTTTGCCTTTATTTCCATCACTCTGGATGAGGATAACACGCTCTCTATTTCCAACATCGGGTACACTTTTTTCATATGAATCCATTTTCCATCAATACCCGATTGCCGAATCATGATTTGATTTTTTCTGACATTCAAAAATGAAGTAATTTTTTTCTAGAAGCCACTGGCTGCAAGAAAATTGTCCTTTCATTTCATACGAATTTCATTATATTTTTATATGTATCTCGTGATTTCAACACGCTTGCCCATTGCAATTACACCATACTCAGATTTCAGAGTGAGCGGTTATTGTTCACAGCATTTGAAATTCCATTAGCATGCTTGAATGGGCTTTTACCATTTCCATTGTTTTTATTTCATTTCGTTTTCAAGTGATGTTGTTTGTTTGTTTATTTGTTGGTTTTTTTTCTTCTCTCTACTCGTTTATGATCTCGTTTTAATTGATGCTGTCCGCTACCGTGAAAATCAATTTTGGTTTCTCTCCCCCCCCCCTCTTTCCTCCTACGTTCACCATACCAAACGAATGTAAAACAAATTTTGTGGCAGGCGAAATTTTCTGCTACTTCGTGGTTTGCTTTTGTTTTTCCGACAGTCATTCACATTAATAAAATTCCAGAGAACAATTACCGTTTTATGTATGTTGTTTATGTCAACATCGTTTAATACGAAACTCATTAAACGATCTCACAAAATAACCTGTCTGTCTGTTTGCGCGAGCGTACGCGTATGTTGTCGTGTCTCGTCATATTTGAAATGAATCGAAAATGGTAAATAAAGCTGTCTAACAGAGTCGTGTATGTTGCGAGTGCGTGTGTTTTTCTTCACTCTCTTCATTTAGCGTTTGTGCAAGATTGAAATGATTACGATGTTGAGCCATTTTGTAAACATTTCCAGATACAAAATCGCAACATATCGCGAATATTTCAATCTGCACAATTACAAAACCAGAATGTAATCAAATTATAGCTTGTGCTCATATTTTTTGCTTCTCGTTCGTTTGGGCTATTTTTTTTTTATCTCCTTTGGTGAATTTATAATTCATAAGCGCACATTGTTTTCCTCCTTTGCTTCTTCATCACAATTCATAAACGGTGTTCATCTCCTGTTTGTTTGCTAAAAAGACACAGAGTGGGAGAGAGTCATGTCTGCAAAATGTTTTGTCAACATTTTTTTTTTCGGTCGTCGTGAATGCTGTGTGAGTGTGGCACATTCAATGTGCAGCCGTTTTATTTCGACTCCTTTCTTCGCGCGCGCACATAGAGAGAGAGAGAGAGAGAGGCATATACACAAGGGGAAATTTTGGAATTTTCAGATGATTGCAAATGATACGGCACCGGTTCATACCCGAATCTAATTAATCATTGTTTTTGAATTGGAAATGACCTTTTCGACCGCAAACTATACGGCCGCACAAGCACACATGCTCGTTTCCAATTGATTTATTGTTGAAAAATTATGAATGAATGCAAATGTGATTCAGAAGTTCCGTTCGAATATATAAATTATGCATACACATACTTGAGCCAATTGTTTTCCGAACTGAAAACAAAGAAAGGTTCCATTTTGCTTTCGATCCGAAAATTCTCGTCTTCCCATTGAATTTATTGCGCTCGCGATGCGATGCCAAATTTTCATACAGACAATTGTTTTTTTTTTCCTATTCTCCTTGTTCACATTCCATGAGATGCAGATTGGGATGGGGGAGAAAAACACATATTTGTAATTCAATGAAGGGTACACAGCCAGACGTGGCCGTTTAGAGCAATCAAGTTCACAATCAGCTAAACGGTTCTGCCTCGCAAAAAGACAAAAGCTAGGGGGAAAGAACTGAGTAAATGAAAATATAAATATTGTAAATAATCGCATATTCTACCGAGTTTGGATCAATACGCGTCAATGCGTGTCAATCCGCTGAATAACCAGCTGCGAATGCATGCAAATATGGTCAATAAAATGTGAGTATTTGCAACTGTCATTCGTGCTCGCCACGAACGAGACGAAGCAACAGAAGAAAACAACAACAATAATACTACGAAACGCAGTGCAAATGCCTGTGAATATTTGTCAATACGTGTCAATAAAGTAAATATACCAATAGTTCTTTCCCCCTAGGACAAAAATAACTGCAACTTTATAATGGACAATGGAATTGTAGGGAAAAAATCGAACTCTCTGTTGCTGTTGCTGTTTTTTTTTTTTGCTAATTCACTGTGAGTGAGCGTCGGGGAATTGACGAATGATGCTGCTGTGCTGTCAATCATGCTGCGATTATATTAAATTGACCCGCCTGATGGAGCAAAAACATACACAATTGATTCATTTTTTTTCTTGCGAACGTTTTAATGCCTTTTTAATGCCATATGATAGATCTTCTCACTTGATTCACGCCAAACTATTTGAATGAGGTATTTCTATTTATTTTTTTTTCTTGGTATTTGATGTGAATACGTAGGGTCAGGTGGGGTAATTCGCGCCACTTTTTTTTACAATTTTATATTTCCATGAAAATTTAAAAAAAATCAGGAATGTTTGGTATCATTTTGTAGCTTGTCTTTTTACCTAACTTTTATAGAAGAAATGTTTTTGGTTTGATCCCCTTTGGGTCCCATATAGCCCTTGGGGAGAAATCAAAAAATGGTGGGGTAATTCGCGCCGGCCGCATTTTCAGTGTTTTAAATGTGTTTATCATCCGAAATAGTGTTAGTGTTAGATTAGTACATCCTTCGCTGATGTTGTGTCAAAATTTCATGAAATTTGGACCGCTAGAAGCGAAGTTATTACGCCAAAAGTGACACTACCTATTTTCATCGGTCGACAGGCGAATTTTGGCCCAAAATTCGAAAAAATGACTTTGCGCCGATTTTTATTTATCTAAGAAGTAGTCGACGCATTGTCAAACCCGTGGTACCGTTGGAAAGGTAATTGTTGGTGCTACAAAAATACTCAGTCAACCACCCCTTCCGACCCCATTGAGGTCCCCAAAAACACGCTAATTGCCCATTGTGTTTGTGGCGCGAATTGCCCCACAGCATGTATTGCTGTTTGAAGCTCGATTCAGCCACAAAAATTGAAAATATTCAAAACAAATTTATATCCATAAGAAAGAGCTGGTGATAAGCTACAAATTACATCAACCCGTTTTAAAAAAATATTAAATTAGAATAGTAAAAACTGAAATTCTGTGGACCCGAAAAATGAACTCAGTACTAGCAAAAAACATATTTATGCCTGTAGCTTGTCTGTACTTGGCTGAGAAATGTTCGGTTGTGCAACCAAATATGCAGTTTTTTACGCTCTTTCAAATGATACTAGAACTTTTTGTATATGTATTGCCGTTTTCGAGAAAAGGCCGATGGCGCGAATTACCCCACCTGACCCTATTGTTTGAGCATTATTAAATCACATGATGTATACGTATACCAAGGTCGCTTTCTTCGTATACAAATACATGGGAAAGATTTGACGCATAGGGGTATTGCAACGACCATAAAATATATGTATTTCATCAAGTTTATCAAGCTATTTCCAGGTTTATGCATAGTGTCGAACTTTTGTTCAAGCTCTACCATCTAAATGTACAGTCAAATAATTTACGGGCACGACGTTAGATGGCATTTTTTCTGGTAAAAAAAGATGCAATATCCCTTTGATTTGACGTAAGACGCCAAGACGCCTCTACGCGTGGAATGCTCAAAGCTGTCATCGTACACATATTGAACACGAACATTGTCGTTTACACAATCGCACTCACACAAATGAACGCATCGATAGTGCCCGCTCAATATATGTACGATGACTGTTTTGAGTGTCCCTTGCCTAGAGGGCTGCGTGTCGTTTTTCTTCGTTTATTAAGCGATCTTGTGCATACATTGAGGACCGGAGTGAAATAATTCGTTCAACCATATCGTTTATAAATATTTGCAGCAAAGTTAAAGAGCTCGTGTAAGCAAAATGAATAAAAATAACAATGTTTTTTTTCCAGTCTGATATTTTCGTTGGCAAAAGCATTTTATTTGCAAAATCACAAAATTATTCTGAGAAATGAAGAAATAGGAAGCAAAAAAGATTAACGGGTGGATGGGTCACATTTTATACAAGAGAATTTCCCTCCCCGATAAAAACCGAATCAAGAATTTGGCTTCGGTTGTTCTTTCTATCTTAAAGCATAGTTTTTGCACGTTTTCAAATTGTATCGAGCTTGAAATCATTGTGTGGATGCCTGTGAAACATGATTCATCCGTAGCAACAAACGTTGGAAACGGAAGAGAGAGAGAGAGAGAGAGATAGAGTTAGAAAGCGACTGAGGCAGAAAGAGACTGGCATACCATAGAAGGTTAAATATTATTTACTTCATCGTGGTCCATAAGCCATACTTCATTGTCCCACTGTTGATGTGGTGGAGTGTTTTATTTTATGTCAAACACTCAAAATATTATCGATGATGATGAACACCATGAATGCCGTTACAAACAGAGTGATGTGAAAAAAAAGTGTGGTGTCGGCAGTTTGTACCTTTATGACTCGATTCAATCCGATGGGCAAATGTGCTTGGAATGAGTATTCTGACAGAGTAGATGAGTTCACGGGCGAATGAATAAGAGACAAAGAGCGAAGTCTTGTCTCTCCATTCGATGGCATACATACAAATTAATATTTTAAGGAAATGCATATGACGATCACTGAACCGATTTTCTGAAATTATCTCATGTAAATGGAATTTCACTCTAATCCACCGCTGGAACGGTGCTGAGTTTTTGAGTGTTGGTGTTAAACTCTATCAATCATAAATGGTTTTCACATATTGTGAGCTAAAGAGAAGAGAAGTTTCTCTCCGTTTGAATTATAAATACAATATTCGGTCGGGCCAAATACAATATGTTGTCGGAGAAAGATATGCCGGCCGAGATGGAAAGCACCGAGAGAGCACACTACTGCAGCATCGCCAATGGAAATGTAACAAACCATACTAGCCAGAGCTACAAAATACAATCAACTGCTATGCAAATTAGTTTTCAATGTTTGCATACGATATACACATGCTCATTCCCTCCCTCTCACTCTCTCTAGTCTCAAATTCAATGTGGACCCTTCATTGTTTCGATCGTTTCGATTCGGAACGACGCTTGCTTGTCTGTAATGGCTAGGGACGAACATATATGCACTAGAAGAAATTATTCAATTGAATAATGGAATTCATGGCGAGCGCTTTTCGATCTATATCTGTATGCCACACACACACACACACACACAATGGTACATGCCATATATAGATGCGTTTATTGTTGTGCTTCGTTTTGTCTTATGTATGGTTGATTGCAAATCACATGTGAATTTCGAAATGTTTCTCTTCCGTGGTAACAAAAGCCAACAACACACAAAACCCATTCGCAACAAAACGTCAAATGGTGAAAATCGTAGAATCGTTAGATATATTGAAAATTTAATCCAGTCTTAACTCAGAGAGATAGACCACTGTATCGGTCGTCGTTTTTCAATATTACTTCCATTTCCTGGTCCAAAGTTCAAACCGACAAAAGCACACAGCACACCAATAACTGTTTGCAATCGTTATGCCAACCGTACGGAACATTTTCAAAATTTTCCCTTTCGTTGTCATATTTTGTATCGGATGCGGTAAAACGTGCGCATTACTCTCTCTCTCTCTCTCTCTCTCCATCTCTCTCTATCGCACTCACTTGCACACGGGCAGAGATACGGAAATACAAACACAAAATTTAGTGTCACTGACCATTTTACAAATAGAGAGAAGCTAGCAAGTTTGAGTGTTTAATATGTAAAAAGTTTGTAGCATATCATGGTGCTATTGATCTAGTTGCTACTAACATGAAACATGTATGGTTAGGTCAGTCGTTCAGTCTCCAGGGATTTGACGAAAAACAAACACACACTTCACTTTTCATTCCTTTATCTCGAGGGGTCGACTGGAAGAAATGAAAACGAACAAATTATTAGCAATTTAGAAAAAAAAAAAACAAACGCATGCAAGACATCTTCTGGAAATTTTATCATGCTAATGCGATGCGAACCACTACCGATCACCACATTCATGTTTCTCTTTGTCTCATGACGCTTGGCGAAAGGGAGAAATTTTTTTTTTTTGCAAACATGTGTTTGCTTTATCGCAACCACAAATCATAAGGTGGATGCATGCTATATTCCCATACACACATACCGGAAGAACGTGTACCAAAAAAAAAACAACGAAAAATAGACACCATCAAATGCCATCGGCCTTAATGGTTTCACATAAATTGCAATCCATTTGCAGATTGTACGCTGGCTGTGGCTCTTTTTCTCTTTCGCTCGCATTCGCATTTGCACAAATTCACATTTTTATGGGAAGCATGTCTGAAATGGTTTCGGGTGTTGAAGCACTATGAAAAATTATTATGCATCATTACGGTCAATTGCGAATGTTCATCGTTATCGCATGGTCTCTTTCTCTCTCTCTCGCTCCCTCATCGACTAGTTCTTGATCTCGTTCGGTCTTTGGCAAGTGTACAATATTTCCAACAATCTACCTCTGCGTTCATGCGTGCATATCGAAATTGGAAGCTTCATACCTGTCTCATATGAATTATGAACACATTCAAATATACGTGCATTTATTGCACTCTATCGCATCATTTGTCCCCCTTTTTCGCAATGTACTCTTTTTTTTCTCAAGCGGTAAATTTATTAGAGTTTTTTTTTTGAATGTTGGTTTAAATGGACGGTTCATAAACATACTCATATTTACATCATAATGATGACCGTGCTTTTTTTTTAATTTCCGGTGCCAAATAATAACTTTACTTCCCCATTCATATTATTTTTATGATGTTGTTGGCAGCATTAACAAATGTTCAACCCTTTTAGCAAAGAAGCAAAGGTCATAGTATAATTCATAGATAAGAACAGTGTATCTGTATGTTTGATATGCTGATAGCAAAATGGCATTTTTTTCACTTCATTCAATGGTGTTAATTGTTTGATAATTTTGTTATTATAATTAATTTCGGAATAATGATACAATTATTTTCATGTGAATATTTATTTTCGAATTTATGATTAAAATTGAAATGCATCACATAATTCAAGTGTAATACATTTGAGGTCAATAGTTTGATTGGACAAAAAAAAAAGCGGGAGCGATTGATTGCATACGAAGAGCGTTTATAGTTGAGATCAATGATGTAATATCGAAAAAATTATTTGTTTTATTTAATTGGCCCAATGCCATTTTTTCCCTCCGTTTTCATCACCAAATTTAATGGTATATACTGTAATTGGCCAGTTATCAGTCAAACTATCATCATACCGCTAAATTACGACCGAAACAAAAAAAAAATTTGGATGTACGCTATTTTTACGTGGCATTCTTCAATGTATTGTTTCTTTCGATTTATCATTGCGTCCGTTCCACTCAATTACCGATATACAGATGTATAAAAATGACTTTTGTTGATAACACATCTACAGCGCAGAAACAACAACAACAAATGAAGTGCAATCGAATTCGATAAAAGCGATACGCATTTATTGCAATTTAAATTAATTTTACACCATGCGAATATTTATCATTGAACTCAATTGCCGATGGGAGTGATTTTTTTCTCCCTCGTTTACATATTAATTCGTTGTACGGCTCACTGATAAACGGATTAACAAATGTAATAAATTTCGCTTTTTTTTCGTATTTGGAAATTGGTTTAATTGTTTGATCTTTTTATACACATTTGATTTTGTTTTTTCATTGAAAATAACTCGAATGGCATGTATGCAGTCAACATAAGAATATATTCATTGTTCATTCAAAATGCTACAAAATAAAATCAGTGATGCGTTCCAAATTCTTCGGTCGATTTGTGTGTGCGCATACATTTCGCTTTCAGTTGCAATTACAATCGCAATCAATGTAGGTAATTGATTGGAAACATCAAAGAAGAGCCATTTTTGGTTTGCTTTTGCCAGTTGAACAATCGAAAATTGTCGTTTCCCGTAATTTTTCCTCTCTATCCCTCCTTTTTTTGAACAAAAAATTGCCAATTACGCTTTCGATGTTCCACTTATAGACGATGAAAAAGGTATCGATATTTTCCGATTAATTTTATGGTCATAACTTAAGATTCGTTGATATGTATTTGGCACTGCATTTTGCAAATTCAAATTACTGCAGAAAAAGTGCGAAATCAGTTTGCGTTTCTTGCCATGAGATAATAATTTAGATTTACTAGATGTAATATTAAGATTAATTAGACTTTATATCGGAAATTACATTTTCAAAAAGTTCAAACTCAAAAAAAAACAATTGAATTTTCTTATAACAGTTAAAAACAATCAATGGTAATCGTAACAATAACAAAAATGAAATTAAAACTTTGGCGAATGGAAATTTGGCGATATTGTTTCAAATTGTACTGCAACCATTTTTTTTTTCTCGAACTTATATGCCATCATCGCGTCATCGATTGCCGAAAATTGGATAGAAACATCGTTGTTTCTGTTTGAGTTGCATCGGCCGACTCAAAAGCAGTTTGGTCACTCAACTTTTCGCCTGGGTCGCGTGTATTTTTCCCTTGGTTGCGCCATTGCGAAAATGTTTCGACGTTCGTCACGTTGGAGAAAAGCCAAAGCGTAGCGTCGTTCATTCATACCAGCGTACCACTGTAATAACAGTTGTTTGGTTCTTCTGCCAGCCCATTTTTGCTTAAGGTTAATAAAATTGTTTTTCGACACATATTTACATGAATTTGATTAAATGGTTCGATTTTAATGTTGTTTATATGGCTATTGCGTGTAACACCAAAACACTGATCGAATGAATGGTTTGGTCGAGCGCCGTGTATGTTTTTCTTTGTATACACACATAAATAAATAGAAACTGGTAATATTTTTGGATGGCGGTGTGTGCGATGGAAATTTTCTGTATGAAATACATTGCAAAATTACAATTTGTTTTTTTTTCTTCGCAATCACATGGCCAATTTAATAATTCCATTATTATTTGATTGACTGCGAAATGCACACCGATTTACCTCGATTCATTCTCTTCTCGCCGACAGACACACACACACAGAGAGAGAGAGAGAGAGAGAGAGAGAGAGAGAGATACGCTCACAAACAGCCAACGAGACCAATATAGACTCCATTGCTTACATAATTAACTACCAACTAGTTAATAATAATACATATGTTTTTATTTTTTTTATTTTGTGGTACGTTCCGAACTTCTCTTTATTTTCTGCGGTGGCTTTCATTTGTATTGCGGCCCTGTTGGTTTGGTTACACATTTAAAATGGAGTTTAACCATTGCGGCACTGAAACTCATAGCTCATGCCGAAACAAGTGCGTTTTTGTTCAACATTCAATGAAAAACCAAAGTTCTTTACGATTAGTCTATTTTGAATGCTCATTTAGTGCAGTTCGCTGAATTTTATACGGTCATTCGAATCCAAGTGATTTTCGTTCACATTCTAATTTATTGTCAATAAATACGTGTATAACTTTGATTTATTTCTTCTCAATTGAGCTGTTTGAGAGTATTCTGTCGATTTTTCTTCTTCAACAAATTATCGAAGGTAATCGACAACCGAAAAGTCAATGTTCTTTCATTAACTCATATAAACAAACTTTTTGTTACCAATAAATGTTTATTGATTTCTGTTAGCGAGAACATGCCATTTCTAAATGCACGAGACGCGATTCTGTTTCTCTTTTTTTCGGCCAAAAAAAAATCAATGTTAAATTACTTAGAAACATTATTAATGAATAAGTTGAAGAGCAAAAAAAAAAAAAATGGAATACATATAAAACCGAAAACTTTTGATATTAACCAAGAAATCAAGAGGCGCATAAAAACTTTTTTCATGGTATCTAATTTGGAGAGTTTTTCAAGAGCAACGAACCATAAACAACTCGCGTTTATTCACTATGGAAATATTAATTCCAACGTCTATGCGATGCGAGGGAGACAAATCATACAATTTATATAAATTGGTGTGAAAAAGAAAGTATGTGTGTTGCCATTTTACTTTTTTTCTTTCGTTTGTCGCTGTCATCGTCGTCATCATTTTATTCTTCAATGATTTTTGCGTAATGAAGTTTCGTTTATTTGCATTTTGGTGTACCATTTCTTCATTGCCATTGACAATTTACAATCAGCCAATCGATTCACTGCATCCCAAAGCACTCTTTTGCCACATCGGTGACATCGTCCAACTTCCAAATGCTCATGACACGAAAAATGGAAGAAAAAAACGAAGTTAGATGTAGACTCTTATTTTTCTTTGACATTTTTTCAGTTTTTAAAGTAAGTGGTTTAATTGGCAGTTGTTGGGAGAGCATACGAAACGGGGCCAGCTAGCACGGCAGGGAAAAAAAAACGAAACCATCTTCTTCGTTAGGAACATTGGCTTTAATTCAGAATTTTTTTTTTATCGTCATCATGAAAATAATAATTCAATGCCCAGCGAGAGCAAAAGAGCGAACGACACGGAACCGCTTTAATGAGATATTTAACAAAAACTACGGATCGAGAACGATTTTGCCTACTTTCCAAATTAATTGTGTGTTCAATGGAAGTTTTTAATTCAATTTCGAAGATTGACACTGTCGATCGCTTGCCCCAAATTAACAAAGCTGCAAATCGGCCAATCGACTAGCGATCGATGGCGCAGAACGAAAAAAACCAACATGTGCTGATGGATTTTTTTACTCCCATTTCCCAACTGGTGGAAAAACAAATACGTTATCAGCGTTATTCGAACTCAAGTGAACTGTAAATAAAGAATTGGACACTTGTGTCGCGGGACGCTTGTCGCAAAGTATGGCAGCCATGTCTAGTGGAACTATCAAAAATATGGAGTGAGAAAGAACACACACAGAGCGAGAGGAAGAGAGAGAGAGAGAGAGAGAGAGAGAGAGAGAGAGAGATGAGTGCGCGTTTTACGTCCGTAGCTGTAGTTGTTGGTATGAATGAGAAAGGGCACGAAGCCAATGATAAAATATTCAATACATTCGTAAACCAGTTCGGTGACAATATGTGATTTGCATGAATAAACATCACATTCGCGGAAATCTCGACTCAATCGGGCCGGCAACTTATCCGTTTATCTCTCGTTCACAAACTTGACGACGTCGACGACGACAACAAAACGAAAAAACCATACACGAATTCATCGCTTCTATCAAATTGCACGAAATGAAAAGAACGAAACAAAGCGCGACTGCACAAAAAATATCACTTCGACACACGCTCTGAAATGCGTTTAATTTACATGAAAAAAAAAA
>NW_022601432.1:2644713-2660035 GCF_009176505.1 Sitodiplosis mosellana | reverse complement strand
AGAGAGAGAGAGAGAGAGAGAGAGAGAGAGAGAGAGAGAGAGAGAAATAGGAGCAAAAGATCGAAGAATGTATGTTGCAGCATTCGATATCAGTGTGCAAACAGCACTGGCAAGTTGAAGCCAATTAGGCAAGGGCGTTAGACATGCACTTGCCATTCAACCAGCATCAAGAGTGAAAAGACACAGTGTAAATCACACACATACAAAGTGTGTCCGATGGCGAAAGAAAGTGACATTGCATGATGGCCGTGCGTTATCATTATGGAACGCGACAGAGTAATATTTCTACCGTCATTTTTTTTCAGCACCATGCATTTTGCACGCACACACACTATCTCTGCCACCCAATTGAATGGGTAGATTTATTCATTGCTTCGATTTATCCAACCGACTGCTGATAAATGTTATTAAACTAACGACGGCACAAACAATCGATGCAACCGTATGTAAAGCGAAAAAAATAAAAC
Organism: Sitodiplosis mosellana; assembly: GCF_009176505.1. Taxonomy (NCBI): domain Eukaryota; kingdom Metazoa; phylum Arthropoda; class Insecta; order Diptera; family Cecidomyiidae; genus Sitodiplosis; species Sitodiplosis mosellana. The sequence continues at coordinate 2,659,568 of NW_022601432.1, read as the reverse complement.
CAATTTGAAAAGGCAACGCGCAATTCAATCGCAATCAAAAATCGAATAGAAATAAGTGCGACGGCTCTGTTTCGCCATTTGATGCTTGCACGAGTACGCGCGCGACAACGCTGCCCAAGAAAAACAAATCAAATTACTCTACGCTAAATTGATGCCAAGTTTAAGTAGTTCAATTTATTCTACACTGTTTGGATGCCCGCCAAGTTAAAAATGTATTGAAGTTTCGGCGTAATTTCGGTGTGGAATAAATTAAATAACTTGAACTTAAATTATCAATATGCAACGCCACCTATATGTTAAGTTAAAAATATACTGGACAAACTTCTTCGGAGTAATTTAACTCAAGTTGAATACATATAATTGTATTACAAATAGTATTGAACTTAATTTATTCCACACCGAAATTACGCCGAATCTTCAATACATTTTTAACTTGGCGGGCATCCAAACAGTGTTGAATAAATTGAACTACTTAAACTTGGCATCATTTTAGCGTAGATTAATTTGATTGGTTTCTCTTGGGTGCTTCATTACACCGAACGATCAAAGTTGTTGCAGAAAAACAACACAGACAAATAAATTAGAGCGCGCGAGAGAACGAGCAAGAGTGAGGGAACGAACTCGTGCAGCACACACAACATACGATAAGATGAAGTAATATGCAACATAGTTATTGTTGCGTGCTAAATATTTGGCTTCAGCAATTTATCGGTGAGTAAGCGCATTTTTATCTCTCTCTCTCTCTCTCTCTCTCTCTCTCTCTCTCTCTCTCTCTCTCTCTCTCTCTCTCTCTCTCTCTCTCTCTCTCTCTCTCTCTCTCTCTCTGTTCTTCTCGTGTACACATTTTGCTGGCGCTAAACTTTTTGCCCGCACACCGTTTTACTCACTCTTCATCTTTCCCCGTCGTTCACTTTCTCTCTCTCTCTCCCCCTCTGCCTCTCCCGCTCTCGCCTCGCCTGCTCCGCAATAAATGCCGTGCTGCAGATGGATTGCCGAGTTTCTTCTTCTGCAAGAAAGATTTGTGTGTAGTAGCACACAAGTCTTGGTTGGATTTCAACATTTTTGCCTTGCATCAGCATACACACTCTCGTTACCTTATCGTTTTGGTTCTCATGATTATTTTATTTCAGCATTCGTGGCGGTTGGCATGTGTATATATGTGTGTGTGTTTTTTCCTTCTTTTTCTTCTGAAATTCTTGCATCACAGCATAAGAAAACTTTTGCGTGTGTGCAAAGAGTTAATCGTTTTACGATTGAGACGGTCTTTTTTGTTGGTGGTATGATTGCGAATTGTGCGATTTCTTGTTGAACGAATGTGTGCAAGAGAAAGAGAAAAAGAGAGAAAGAGAGAAGAAGAGAGAGAGAGAGAAATCCATGCGGTGCATTCGAATGTTCGAGAAGTACAAGAGCCGTGAATTTCCGTAATAGCGCGCGATTAAGCTCACGTTTTCTTTTTGATTTGTAGCCAATATGACTTGTATCATTGCTGCTGTTGCTCGACAACACTTTTTGCATTGTCTCTTCTTGTGCTTGAGTTGGAGTTGTTTTTTTTTCTTTTTTTTTCTTCTCCTCTTGTGTGACGCTTATCCCCAGATTTTTCTTTTCACTTCGTGGTTGCTGCTACTTTTGCTGTTGCTTTTTTTTCTCTCGTAATCTGCACTGCAAAATGCTATATCCAAATCGAGTATTTCTTTCTCTATGTACTTGTCTCTTCAGTGAAAGTCAAAATACAATGAACAACATAAAAATGACGGTTTTTTTTTGTACACAGCACGTACAACGATAGCCATCATTGTGTCTCACTTCTTTCGTTGAATGTTCGTTTTTCCTCTTCATACTTGTCGATTTTTTTCTTCGTCTCTGCTTTCGTTCATTTCATCTCGGTTATTCTCTTTCTCTGTGCTCACACACTACACGAAGAGAGAAAGAAAATATGAAAGAAAGATGCTTTGGCGAAAATCAACTAATTCCAAGTTTGGTGTTTCCACCATTGGCATTGTGCCATGCTTCATAAAAGTGTGCATATATACAGTCTATTGCACGGCTGGCATTCGTTTGGCCGCATCGCTTCAATTCAAGCCATAAGAACACAACACTAACAAACGGACACACGGATTTCGTCGAAAAATGGAATAAAAGAAGCATTGTTAAAACGACAAAAATTAAGTGAAACATTTCCTAACATGAAGGGCAATTCATTTAAGTAATTCAGTTGATTGCACTTTCAATTGTTTTTAATCTTATGAGACGAGGAGCTGGTGTTTTTTTTCCTCTCGTCGCAACTGATGTTACCCGAATAGCAAAAATAGCCAAGTAGAAGGGAAAAAATATCTGTGTAAATGACACATTTGTGCCAAATAACGAAATCTGGATCCAGGAAAACGAACAACTCTGAACGTGACACAAATTCGGTCGGGAAATTGCATTCGCCATTAGTTTTTCTTTCTCTTCTATCGCTCTCTCGTGATATCCGTACTCGACAGTGAATTAGGGTGATTTGGTCGCCGGAAAATAGCCCGATTGCATTTAAAATTAAGAACCATTTGTATTTGAATATTACGGATGTGAATTCCATTTCTACGGCATTTCTGCTGCACGGAATATAAACGAATGAATTGTGAAAAGAAAAAATCATATCTAAATGAAATTTGCAACGCATCAAACAATGAGTGTTGATTGTCATTAGATCAAATATAGTGATGCATTTTCATTCATCATGTTGCTGAATAGTGCATCCAATACAAAAACTATGAAATCCAATTTGAAGTTCGATCATGTAAGTTGTCACTACAAAGCAAACAATTGCTTCAATTTGTTTTTTTTTTCGTTGAAAAAAAAAGAAGAAATTCGTGATTTGAAATCGACGTATTTACAAAAAAAAAAAAAAATTACAAATCAAAACAAGTAAAAAAAAATTTATTGGAAAATGACAAGGGATCAATCATTTTCTCTTCTAAAAGTTTGCGAGTAGAAGTTTGTTTTCCAACGAATTGGTTTCAATTTTCAATCGATAGTTACTCTTTCATTCTGTTAGCAAGAAACACAGAAATAAAAAAAATAAATTCAGAAATTGCAATATTTTATAGACAAAATGTTGGGCCAACTGTTCAAGTGCAGCTTCCAAAAATCTCAGAAAAACACTAAATTCTTCCACACAGAAATTGAAGTAGCGTGTTTTTGTCATTTTCGGTATTTTGTGGCACCTGCTACTCAAAGTCTTGACCAAATTATCAAAATATGCACCAGTTTCAGTGAAAATTGTTCACTCATGGTTACGTTCAACTTGGTTTGCCGTGAAACTGTCTAGATTAGAGATGATCTGTCAAGCGTTAGCATTTGAATAATTTCAAATTTGGAAAAAGCAAAATATTACAAATGAAACGGGTTTATTCACAGACATGACTATTTTTGTAGTTTTAAAAATAGTTTGTACAGTAAATTTAATTATAGAAATATATTTGCCTTTGGCTATTTTAAAATTTGGAACGAATTTTAGATACGTGCATATTGTACGACCTTTACATTAGCCATAGTATAGAATGTACTTTTAACTGATTATGAAAGCACGAATGAAATGCCCTAGAGATGTGTCAGTTGAATATAGTTGAATTGGTGCAATTTCTGCTCTGAACTTTAAACGATCTCTTTCTCTCTTGTGAAATGGCATTTTTGTATTCATACAAATTGAATATTCTCGTTTTTTTCCTATTTTTCCTATCGCATTTCTCGTTTTTGTACTCTGCATCCGGTAAAAAATATTATTTTCTTCGATTGAAAATAAAATCAGCTGATTTTCCTCTGTGCAAATTGCATTTTGGCATTTCAACGCATTGAGTGGAGGGAATATGCCGAACGTCATGTGAGTGTTGTTGCACGCAAAGAATGTTCGATTGCATTTTTATTGCCAAACATATATGAGAATGATGGTAATTTTCTTACGCCAATCACATACATAGCTCTTGAGTGCGTGCGCGCGCTCTCGTTAACTGACTATCTCTCTCTCTCTCTCCCTCTTTCAATGTAATGCACATGTCGTGTAAAATGTTTGAAATATTATACGAGTTTGCAGTCATTATTCGAGTGCCTTTTGCATGCAACTATGGAGAAAAAAAATGTTTGTACGGTCGTCAAATGGAGTCTAAGTTCGGTTAAAGTTTTCTTGAATGGTTCAAAATAGCTTCGAGAGCACAAACACGATTTTTTTCGTCGTCGTCGTCGTCGTCGTCATCTTCTTCATGAAATGGCTGGCACTTTGCAAACTAATACGTGAAATATGTAAACGTGGCGTTTAGCTTAATGCGATGCAATCTTGTTCAAATATTTAAATTGACCTTGGCTGTTAAAGACATTTCAAGTTGGTGTTAAAATGCACCTTCTTTCGTGCACGCTAAATGACAGCAGCGCTAACTTATCCTTGCTATTTTGACTCCCATGTGTGGTGTGTAAACACACACACACACACAGCGTCAGACGACGTACGTGATACGCGTTACGACGTGATTATATGAAGAAGCAACAAAGAAAAGAAGAAATAATGTGTGTGTGTGTGTGCTTTGAAAAGTCGAGTCGTTATCTCGAGCAACAATAGTGCTGAAACAATCTCAAATATTTGTACAAACGACAGCCATATCGCTCACGATACGTAATATGCAGGCAAACAATTTGCTCTTCATACTGATTACATCAAGTGATTTTGTCAAATTCAAATAGACTTTGTTGCAAACACCAATGGTGTTCATCATTTCGATTTTCCCATAAAGAATAAACTCACCACAAATATTTTCTCCGTCTTTCTCTCTATCTCTTCGCACCAAATTTAGGTATTCATCTATACAATGGATCGTATCGTTTGGTTTATTGTTTTGACAGTCGTCGCCAATTTTATATTGGAGTTTTCGGGCGTATGGGCACAAACAAAAGACAGCCAAAGCTATGGCCCACCAGCTGCGTCATATCATTTACCACAACAGCGTATTTCGAACAATGTTCGGCCAGACGATGTTGAACTCGTGGATCCAATGCAGACATCACCATCGGAAAATAATGGTCGTGCGGCGCGAAACAAACTATTTGATAACATTTTCAAGGTGATTAATTAGACAGTGTTGGATTCTTAATTGTATTTTGATTGGGAATACGGTTAAATGCTGTTTCGTTTGTATGTTTTCAGATACCCATTTCAACACTGAACGCTGTCAATGATTTACTTCAAGGAATTGGCGGTACATTTGGTGCTAGTGGATAACTAGTTCGAACGATTCGCACCAATTTTAATAGGCCACGAAGAATTGGGCGAAATTATGCCAACTATAGATTTATACCATGATTACAGGCTTCATTTCGCTCTTGAGCTATCCTCATCCTATTCGATTTTCGTATACTTTTTTATTCGCTTTTTCACAAATCCATAGATTTCCGATGTGCACTTTTTTTGACGTCTGTGCTAATTCGGAACCCCAATGAACGCATCGAATGTTCGATTAGAACCGAAAAAATAAAATAAAATAAAAGTCCGTACGGCTGAAGGACTTATATCTATATATACTATTTAAAAAAGAAAACTAGTTAAAGTCAAATAAAATTCAAAAGAGTAACTCAAATGGTACTTGTTTTAATTGCATTCCTGCATTGTGTTGCGTTTTGTTCATTTGCACACCCCATGCATTATACTTTGTAATGAGATCGTTTGTCGGACGACATTGTTCTGTAATGGCATCCAAATGCAATGGATGGAATTCCAAATGGCAGTCATTGTTTGTGTACACTTCCGTTCTCGAACTTGATGAATGAAAACGGTGCATTGTTGGAAATATATATACACACACAGAGAGAAAAAAAGAACAGAGAAAAGGTGAGCATTTATTTTCTGATGTGAAGTTGAACTACGGAAAAAATAATAGCACTGGTTTGCTATTTGTTCTGTCTTGTCAAGTCAAGTCAAGTAGAGTATGTATATGTGCGTTGTTTTTGTTGTTGTTCTTGCATTGTACTGAGCAAGGAACAGAGAGAGAGCGGGAGAGAGAGAGAGTGAGCAAGATAGAAAGAGAGAAGTATTTGCTTGTATAGTCAACGTTCTCGGTTTGAATTCGTAATAATAACGAATTAATTATGAAACGGACGCAATGAATAAAAACAAAGCGAAAACTATTCACTTCTCCATTTTTAGCACTACATGAAATGTAGAGCTACTAATCTGCTTATTTTTTTTTCTCAATACTTTTTGAGTGATAAAACAAATTATGGTGAATTTGAATTTTATGCTCATATTTTTTATTTAATTTAAAACAGGTGCACTAACGACAAATAAGTGCACAACCTCTCAAAGCGCCAATCAAATATTTATTATCAAATGTTTTTTTTTTTATTACATACATTTTTCGTACAGTATTTTCTGGGTTTTGAACAGAATTAAAGTGATTTTAGATTCTATGCTCATATTATTTATACACTTATTTAATTCAAACCAAAGGCAGTATATTTTAAAAAAGAAATAAAACCAAGATCTTGTGATTCATTTTGAAAATAAATATGTATATTACTTCAAAGTTACTTTGATGAAATACATTTCATGTAGTGCGCCAAAAAATAGTTTGTTGTGAAACAATAAAATAGATTAAATAACTAAAATCTCGAGAACGCAGAGTGGAACGAAGCGAAGCTCTGCGGTCTTGTTTTTCTCTCATTCGCTCTACACATCGCCCCTCTCCTTCTCTTTCACTTATCAAATTTGCCATTGCACGTTTTGTGCAACTCAAGCTCGGTAAAGTACACTTGATTAAGATGAAAGGAGCATTGCAAAGTATATATATATATATCTAGCAAATGTTTGCTTGCGTGAAACGGAATTTCGTGATGGAAAGGGAGCGAAAAAACGAAAGAGAGACAGGGAAATAGGAAAAATGAGAGCGAAACAAAGAAAAGTTCATTAGATATTTGGTCTGAAATAGTATGCAACCATGCAAAAATGTGTGTACGATTCAGTGTGGCAAGGACAAAATGGGTGAATGTGACCGCAGAATGTGAAAAATGGTCACTCAACTAAACAATTATTCGCTGCTCGAATGCATAACAATGAAGTGCAGTGTGTCCATCAATTTGTACGAGCATGCACAATTGATGCGCTTAAGAACAAAATACTTTTGAATTCCGTTTTGTTAACGAAGTTCTTGCTATATCATTATTTGTTCGTCTGCAACGAAAATACCACACAACCGATGCACTCTGGGCACATAATTGTATTTTCTGCAAATTAGATTGGTATTATAAATAAAAGCGATTTTGGTTATGCGATTTACATAACCCACCCACCGAGTGCATGATTTTGTGACCCAGTACGGAATTCCGTTTTCATACAAAGAACGCGTCCTTTGTATGGAAGCGGAATTCCGTACTGGGTCACAAAATCATGCACTCTTACCCACCTCCTTCTACTTTCCACGCTCTCGGAACGCGCTCCGTGAAATGCAATTACACACACCATTCTTCCGTCCATTTCATATTGACCAAATACCACAGACCAACCAATGTGAAAATAACCATTTGATTGGACCAGAAAAAAGAGATACACTCCAATGGCGAAATGTTGAATACACTACCAAAAATCACTCTGAGACTCTTCAATTTACTGTGACATTTAATATTTGAACGGACCACTCTCATTCAGTGTGTGTGTGTGTGTGTGTGTGAACAGAATTGTACAATCAATGGACTCAATCTACTGCGTATGTTCTCTCTCTCTCTTTCTCTCACCCATTTCATTTGAATTTCCGTCGAATCTTTTGTGGCCACAAAATTATACCATCTTCTGGGTCAGACATAACTGGGTAAAGATTGATACAATGGTTGAATATCGTTAGTTATGTAATTGCTTGATTATGAAGATAGATTGATTAGGATTTTCACTTAAGAACTCGAATCAGTTGCGATTTAGTTGTGAAGGCATTTGTATTGTAAAAAAAAAGTTTGGTTAATTGTGCACATACACATATTATCTAGATCATACACCCTGTTTGTGTATATGTCTATGATTGTACTTTTCTATGTCAAAAACGAAGGCGAAATAAAATGTTTTTTGCGAATGAATGCGCAAAAACCTTTTTACACAAAAATTGCCAATTATTATGAAATCAAACAACCAATTGTTTTACTTTTTAAGGACTGTTAGGTGAAACTTCAAGTTTTATATCGCTTAGCGGTAAAATTGATTCGATAGACATAAACTATTCGCAATTCCAAGTACAACTAATGCATGGTCATAGAGAGATGCAAAGTTTTTCAGTAAACGATCAAAATTGTTGTCGCAATTATGATATGGAACGCAACAAAATGTTAAAAATGTACATATACATTGGTAAAATTGATGTAAATTTAACGTGAACTTGTTCTGCAAAATTGAAACTCTCAACAAAATCAAAATCTAATTGGCTATGAAATCGGAAGTAAAAATTGTTTTTTTTTTCTATTTTATCTTTATTTTTTATTGATTTATAATGGTGTTGAAAACAGGAAACTCTCAATTACCATTCATCCATTCTTCACATTTTTCATTCTTTTATCTCCAAATAAAACTGAGAGCAACAACAACAACAAAACAGAGCGATAAAGTATGTTCGAACAATTTGACAAATGAATGAAGTGTATGAAATAACTACCGTGTAAAAAAATTGATTGATGTGCCAAATGACGTTAGTATTCAGCCCACTTTTTCTATAAACCAGAAAAATTATCTATGTCACAAGCATTCTATGCCCATTTTTTTCTGTTATTGTCCTAAGGAAATTCGTGAGTACTTTTGCTTTCTCGGAAATGATTACATTCTGTTTGTTTTCGATTGTGTACAACCAAAATAGTACTTTTGCATCGACGAAACTTTTGCATCGACACAATCTGTACGATTAATTTTTGGAAACTTTTCGCTTGAAATGAGTTGATATTGCGTATCGCACGTGTGCCTCTTCCGTATAAAATAGCGAAACGTACAATGGCTTAAGATATGAAGAACAACTTGAATTCTGAAAGAGCGAGGCAGTACTGTTTGTTGCTATTGCAAATGTGACACTAATACATTCACACAGTCGTCAAGGTCGCATTCCAATGCGTCAAGTACGAATGGTGCTATCACCATCTGTGGTGAGAGTAGTTACGCCATGAAATTGATTAAGTTACGTGAATATCTGTTTTCATTGAAACATTTGAATGGTCTTCAAAGAAAATGAGACTTTGTTCGCTCAATACATAGAGTTGAAACCAAAATAAAGAGCTCAGTTTTTCTACAAAGTGAATTTGATATTTTGGCAATCAGTCAGGCAAATCAAAAAATCGATTGTTCATTCATAAATATTTCGTTGATTGCATGTTTTGAGTTGATTTTGTGTGTTTACCACAAATAACGATTGGGAATGATCCAGAAGTGTTCTACTGAGTGATTTCATAAAACATTTCGCTTTGTATGATCGTTTTTAAATACATTTATTGGGATGATATTCACATTACAATTTAAGTTTCCCCGTCATATTGTGGTTTTTTGCGATTTTCCACAAAACAAATCCAAAATTTTCATCAACACAAAGAATATATTAAGAAATATCATATGCTGTAAAGTTCAATGACTGTATCTCATAATACCAAATATGATCATTGGATTCCAAAAAAAATTTCATTAATAAAATAAGATTTTTTACCAATTTCAGTTTTGGCATTACAAATAATTGTGAACCTAAATGATTTCATTATCGACAAATAATATCACTTAAAATGGTAAGAGAAACAAAAAAAAAAATCATTAATATCAACATAATTGTGTTTAGTCAAGTCTTTATTTTTTTTTGTCTTATGAAACTGGAGCGTCATCTCACTGCGACAACGTAAACTACACCAGTACTACATTTATTGAGAATTATTGCTCACAAAAGAAAAAAATGAGCAAACATAAATAATGAGAAGAAGTAGGAATATATGTTGTGGACTGTAGTTCATATTGTTGCCATGTGATGACATGGTGTTATTTGACCAAATACTTTTAAGTGCTGCAACACGCAACTTTGACACTTTTACTGATTTCCCAGCATCAATCGATGATCGTAAATGAATTTTCTCCAAAAGTTCCGACGGAAAGAACAATGCGCTGATTGTGTTCAAACCGTCATCGGCGAATATTTCAATAGATGCTGTATCGAGAAGAATTTTCCCACTGAGTAATTGGCTGCTACTGATTCGTTTGATACGCTGCAATGGGCCGGCAAATCCTGGATGGAATGCAACATCACCTGAATTGCTCCGATCAAATCCGTACGTCCGTTCCTTAACATTGTAATTAAATGACACAAATTCACCCTTGGTATTACCGAAACGCAAATCAATTTGACCATTTTCGACCTGTTCAATATCAAACTCATAGTTCAGAATAAGCTGTGAGCCGGTATTGAATGGAATTTTGGATGTTACATCCATAATATGGTTTCCAGTCAAATTGAATGGTTCTGACAATGTCCAATTTCTGGCTGGATCAATGATGTTATTCAATTCGACGACGGGTTGTTGAATGACATGAAGAGCTCCATCAATTGTTCGAAGTCCCATTTCACGTGGAATGGTCATTTGGCCACGCCATGTCGATGCCGTAACGTTTTGTGCATATAACCAATTTGATAGCCAACCAATCAATACGACGCGCTCGGCTGGATCATTAGGATATGGTACGGCTGCATAGTTGTCAAAACCATTGTCAATCCATAGAATTCTCGACTTATCGTACGTATTGAATCTGCTTCCATTGAACTGACCGATGAAGTACTGCGTTCTACTGCCGTGCACTTCATCATTCATCGAAACAATCAATATATCGTGCTTGTTGCCATGTTCATCGGCCAGTGTTAATAATGCTGGACATTCCCATACACCAATTTTGAGACCTTCATCCGGCGACACACCGAAATCTGTGACTTTTTCCCACGATAACAAATTGGAGCTAACGTAGAACTCAATATGATCTAGTACAGCCAATGTCACATAGAATTTTCCGTCACGTTCGAAAACATTTGGATCACGGAAATCCAAAATCCCCTGATTTGGAATCACTGGATTTGCCTCGTATTGTGTCCATGTCGTACCATTGTCAAATGAATATGCCAACGCTTGACTTTGGTTTTTATTGTCATCCAGTGTATAAAGTGCGATGAGCGCCGTTGATGATGCATCTGAATTGTTCAACGCCGCAAATCCAGTAACGTTATTCTTGTCAAGTATGGCACATCCACTGTATATAACCCCTTTTTCATACGGTTTCAATGCAATGGGCATGTTCTCCCAATGGATTAGATCTGGTGATCGAGCATGACCCCAGTGCATTGGACCGAATACCGTGTCCACTGGATTGTATTGGAAGTATAGTTGATAGTAGCCACCTGCATAAATCAATCCATTTGGATCGTTTGACCAACCCGACGGAATCGAATAATGCAGCTGAAGACGATTTTTCTCCTTATAACTTTGCCCATTAACTGGTAACTCACAATAACAAATACTAAACAATAATAATAATCGAACGATGTTGGATTTGAACATTTTTTGCTTTCTATTTGAATTCAACAACAAAAATTTCGTTGACGAAATATTAAATGAATCACTGAACCGTTTGAAATGTTGGTACAGAATGCGATGGAAACATTCAACCAAGTGACTCTATATATAGAGAGAGAGCACACAAAATACGAATTCATACATTCACACTCTGAAGTGAAATGAGAATCGTTTGCTACGTAGAATTACATTCATTAAATTCGATACACAGGTGTGGCAATATTTGAGTTCGTATTTTGTTTGAGAGGTAAGTCAAACAACAATAAAAAATCACGCGAGTCTTATCACAATTAGTGGATTTCAGAAAACACATTTGCGGGGAGGCACTTCGTATTTTATTATTCATACTGGCTTCCCAAAGAATTAGAAAAGAATTTCGGAATGAATCTATCGCACAGCAAACGCACAAAGAGGATCAAGTGATATTTTTAATGAATATTCTTCCAAGCTTATTCGCTAAATTTGACGCTAATCCTGCAATAGAATACGTTCGGAAATGAGATGCAGTGGCTTGCATCAGGTCAAACAAGAAAGCCAAAATGTAAACACCTCCCTCACGCACACCCCCACCGCTACTCAAGTCATATCAAAATCGTGAAAACAAATTGATGATTCGATTATTGATTCTGAATCATAAGTGGTTCTTCAGAAACCATTTGATTTTTATCAATAAATTGTTTTGACAAATTGATAATTTTACACGTAATTATAATTGTAACAATGGCACTTGGTTTTCGATGGTGGTAGATTAAAATCAACTTAACGAATTAGAACATTACGCACGTTGTCATGTGATGCTTTCGATTGTTTTGAATTTAACTGTATTTTTTTCTGCATTCAGAATGCCCATTGAAAATAGAATGAAAAACAAATTCAAATGTGTCCGATCGTAATGTGCTGTGCGAGAATAAAATTCGGCGATTTGAATTTGATTCTATAGCGATTTTGAATAAATTATAGGTAAATATTACTAAATATTTTCATCTAAGAGCAATGAGGCAATCACCAAAAATTAAAATTGTGAAAATTATAATGAAAATCTGTTTTGGTCATTTTTGATGGAAAAAAAATATCAATAGGTACTCCTTAAACTTCATGATGCAATAGTTTTACAATCTTACGTCCAAATCGTAGGGATTAATCTTCAACGCCAATGACGTCCGAACACTTAAGATACTAGTTTAATTTTGAGAAGAAAAAAACCTACGCTTGAATCAACTGTCACCTTTCATATTGGGGGTACTGAATCCAAATTGATACAGTCATGGAAATTCAATTACAACCACTTTACTATTTTCAAGTTTTTGATATATTTGACCAACTTTTATTGCGTAACCATATCTATTTTAGCTCTAGATGTTTGACACGGAGCCACTTCAAAAAATGCTGACTGTTTTTTGTTGGATGATTTAGTGACCTTATGAAGGTCACTGCTAAGAAGACTCACTTACTTTATAGAGCAGTAATATTAATGACTATTGGCAAATTGGATTTGAAATTCAATTAAGACCTCTTTAAATTTTAGTTCATGTTCTTATATGGCCATATAAAGTCATATGAATTCGGTTATTGCACAATAAATTCAATCTTAATGAATCATCTCCACGGATAAAAATAGATAACAGCCCTTCGAAGGGCGAAATGTGCCGCAGAAGTGAAGGGAGGTGACATCATTGGGCAAATGTTCATAAATTTTCGTTGAAAAGTATATATGAATCAATTAAAATTGAAGAGCTCTAATATTTTCGAACATTTTTCAGCAACTTCAGTCACTTATTAGGCTTAACAGATGACAAAACCACTGCAGATTTTGGCAAAACTAATCCAAGCTGATTAGCTCGAGTGACACATCTGAAATGTTCTCTTGGTTCTTTGCTGGAGAGTGACAAAAGTTGAACTTGATTTAGTTCACTCAAATATGAACCCGTGAGCATAAAAACGACTTATTAAACAATCGCCGAACAAAACGATACAAGAAAAAACTACCAGACAAAACACACGTTAAAAACGTAACACAGCTGGACGGTACCGTTCAAAACGAAATTCCGCTGTGCTACACATTACCGCTGTGGTACGTTTTGTTCGGTAGTTTTTTCTTGTATCGTTTTGTTCGGCGATTGTTTAATAAGTCGTTTTTATGCTCACGGGTTCATATATAGTACTCAAAGTAGTGTAGTTCCCATTCGGCGACCGTTTGCATCACAAACGTAGGAAAGTACACAGTAAACACGATTGTTCTAACTTTTAGAACCGCAATATGAAATTTGGCACTAAAATCCATTTAAGTACCATTTTTACTAGAAAAAGTTCAAAATGTACTAAATCACAAATCAAAGCTTCATGTATTTATTATAGAACTTTTGAACTTTTTCTAGAGCAAATGGTACTAAAATCAAGTTAAGTGTCAAATCTCAACATTGCTAGAATCATTGTGTTTACTGTGTAAACATATTGTCGTTGCGATTTTAGCATAAAAACGTTGAGTAGAAAAAAATATAGAAAAAAAAGGTTACGACGAGCACAGTGATGACGATGACGATTTTGTGTACTAAGAATCTTCCCAAATGGTATTTGATCTTCAATGATTACTCTTTTTCTACTTGTTGTTTTTGTTTTTGTTGCTGTCTTTGATCTGAACAGTGCAAATAAGTGTTCAAATGAAAGTCATTAGCATTGAATGGTGAATTTTAACTGCTCCAGATTGACTTTGTAGTGCATTGAGGGGCGGTCGAAAGAAAGTTAAAAAGGAAAACTTTTTCAATGCCATGCACTCTATTTGATTCGTTCTTCTGTCGACAACAACGATTCCGTAAAAAGAGGAGAGAAAAAAATAAAGCGATCGAACGTAAAAGAGATAGAGAGAGAGAGAGAAAGAAAATTGATTTTGTTTTATTTAATTTAAAAGAGAGTTTAATGTTCGTTTTTGTGTGCAAGTTTTGCGGAACCTTTTTGTACCTGCAGCATCGCATCAATATGGCAAAAGCACTCAACGTAAAACGTTTGCCTCGATTTCAAAGCATTTTTGGATTTGTTTGAGCTTTTACTTTCCTCCTCATGTGCGCTCACTTTTACATTTTCCTTTCATTAAGCCAACGAGTCTGATCGAACGAATCCATTTAATCAAATCCAATACGGATTTACGACTTGTGTGACGTAGAAACAATAATGTCGTTTGAAACTCCGAAACATACACACACACATAGAGAGAGAGAGAGAGAGAGAGAGAGAGAGAGAGAGAGAGAGAGAGAGAGAGAGAGAGAGAGAGAGAGAGAGAGAGA
>NW_022601432.1:2624238-2644703 GCF_009176505.1 Sitodiplosis mosellana | reverse complement strand
AGAGAGAGAGAGAGAGAGAGAGAGAGAGAGAGAGAGAGAGAGAGAGATAAACTCTCCGAATGATTGTAAGAGAAAGAGCTCAATTCACCGAAACTTTCGGGAAGTTAAAATAAAATGAATGTGTGCACGCGCGCTATGCTCACTCGCTCGCATCCGTACCTAAAACAAGTTTGAAATGTTAAATGACACTTTGTACAATTAGTCACAACGGCGCGTTGCCATTTCGAACTGGAAGCGTTTCTGTGTTGCTGTTGCTGTTTTTATATTGACTATCGTATTTAATTTAATGCGGTGCGTCCTTGAACATTACAATCTCGTTTTTTTATAAACTGTAATCGATTCGTTGACGGTGTGCTCTCTTTTATTCATTGTGTGCACTGTTGTGTGTGTACTTTTTTCTGTGAATTGTTAAACGAACAATTGAATCGACACATCTGTTTTTTGTTCCGAATTTCATCGCTTTAATTGCATTGTGTGTGTTGATAAATCTATATATATAAATTGAATGTTCGTCTGTGTGTCTGTCGCGAGTTATCTCTCCTTTTTTAAATTTATTTCTTTGTTATGCTTTCCGTTTGATTTCGCGCGGCCTCACTAAGGATCTTATAAATGCAGTTTTGGTTTTCGAATTGAATTTTTTGGAGTTTGAAGAAAAAATTTTTTTATTATTTTACGATACAATGTACATTAATGTGGATTGATGGCAATGAATATTTAATGTATTGTAAAAGAGATTTGATTTCATTTAAAAATAAATAAATTGAAAAAATTCATAATTCGCATCAGGACAAACCATATACATGAGTGAAATTTGTTTTGAATGAAAGAGACTTAAAATGAGGAGAAGACACACGTAGATTGGCTTAAGATAGAGTAGCTTGGAGAATTGTGTAAGCTTGAAACACTGATTTAAAAACAGACGGACATAGAAAAGTATTAATGGCTTCTAAATGTTTATTGATAATTAAGAGAAAAATTAGAACGTTAAATAAGTTGAACTGAATTTCGCTTTTTCATGTAATGTACTTTACTCATTGATTCGCTTGTTGAATCCAAGCATCAGAATCCCACACACATGCAGACACACACACTCACCCACATAAAGAGAGTCCAAAAATGATGCTCAACGCTGTAAATTCCTCTTTTTTTCTGGAATTGTGGTTTATTTCTCTATTTAATTTGACCCGAATTAATTATTAATGGAACATTTTCATTTCATTTACGATTGGTTTAACTTATTTGCGTTGAGTTTTAAATTGGATTCCATTTACAATTGTATTAATAAACATTTCGCAATTTTCTGGTTCGCCAACAAAGTGCTATTCAGTCCACTTGAGTGATCCACTGGCTCAGTAAGAGTGAGTTCAGGTGGAAAAAATGTTCCATTTTGAATTTATTTTGATAGCTGTTTTAATTGCAAATGAATTTTGTAAGAAGTCACCACATGCTGAACAATAATTCGGTTTGGTTTAATTCTAGCTAAAGCGTTCTTTTTCTGATCTGTCATTAACATTGTTGCAAATGTCGATAAACAAAATTCTATAACCAACTGGAAATTTTCCATTTTCACCGATCTTCCCCAATTATTCATGATTTCATTTTATTTTTTGGTTGTTATTGCGTGTTTTTCTCTGTTTATTATTGTTGTGTGTGATGCTAAAAACATCGAAGCATCCAGAGCGTTCGGTCTCTTTCTTCGCCACATTTTTCGGCAGTTTGATTTTCAAATTAACGTCGTTACTTTCAATCACAATCAATTCATAGATTTAAACAGCAAACCAAAATTTTCCAAGCAAAATTTTGCGAAAGCGATCGAGAACGGTGATGTAGCCGGTGGTTTTCTTCCTTCTTCAAACGACTTTTTCTCATTTACGTGATAAATCATCATCATGTTTTCCTCATGGTCCAATTTTCGGTCGTAAAATTCATGAAATCCCGCGAACAAGCCAAAGAATCAAACGAATTGAATCGTTTTTACCGAAGCGGGTCAAATGTGCGTCATTACAATCCAACGAACACAACCATATGGTATGGTAGCGAGGACATCTACATAAAAACTGCTTCTTTGGATGGTTTTTTTTTTGGTCTTTCTGCTCTCAAATCTCGTTTCACTTCACTTTTGAATAAAAAAAAAACTCTTACGATTTTTACAACACATTAATGATTATCATGGCAGAAAATCAACCTTGTCAATTTGCTAATATCATCTCTCACGTTTCCATTCTGCGCGCAGCACATTAAAATACGCACAAGCATGAACCGATGTGTGTTTTGTATGTATCGCGGTAATAACGGTGCACCGGCCAAAATTCAATGTGTCATGAATTGTTAACGAACACATTGATATAGCGCTCAATCGGTATTCAAAGTTCTCGACATTTCGTGCATACTCTCGTTCGCTTCTTCTTGGATTGTTTATGAATTTTGGACCAAATAGTAAAGCCCATACAAATTATTCAAATGCTATGCTAATTTTGATGATCAACCACAGAAAAATAAACCGGTTGACACGGTGTTTGTGTAAGTTTTTTTTTATCTCTCACTCTATCTAGCTTCTTGTCAATGGAATATAGCGGAAGGAAACAAACAGCAGTGACAATATTCGGCAAAGAAATTGAAAACTGCAGACAAAAATAAACTCGAGACGGAAACCATTAGCATGATAATCATAAAAAAGTGTTTGGCCTTATTTGCAAAATATTCGATGGTTTCTTAATGATTTGACCCCGAGCTTGATATGGTGCGTTTATGTGTGATTAGATTATCTATTATGTGTGATTAGATTATAAGTTGTACGTTTTGCATGCATCCCGAATTAGAAGAGGAAAAGAGAGAGAGAGAGAGAGAGAGAGAGAGAGAGAGACATGCAATTAGGATGAAGAAAATCGTTTATAGCTATTAGTGTCATAGTCGATGAAGTCAGGTATTAACCAATGTTCTCGAGACATTGTCATTAGAGCTGGCATTTAGATGATCGTATTATATACGTATCACAGGTCATTGGTATACAGTTACACGTGACTCTTGTTCACATAAAGTTTCAGCAAGTGCCTCACTCTTTTTCCCTCCGAACTTGTATCTCGCCCTTTTTCTATTGCTCTTTTTCTCTTACTTTATACTTTCCCTCCCTCATCTTCTATAAACCTTTAATAAGTGAAATTTTCCAGGATGAAAATGTCTCGTTCGCTACATGAACGACCATTAAAACTGAACCAATTTTCATGTTTAATCTGAAACATGTACCATAACCGTTCACAAATTGTGTGAATCACAATACCAACCGCTTTCTCAATGATAACACGAAGAGCATCAATAACACAGAAAATCAGCGACAAACACACCTTCAACTGCTGCAAACCACAAACTGTGATTTTTCCACTTTTACTCTCGTGTCATTCTCTTCCTTATCATTTGATTCCATGAATCAGAAGACAAAGCAAATTAACAAGTATGAAAAAAAAAATGGACAAGTTTACAAAAACACACATGCATCCATCGGTGAATAATCTCCCGTACACTGTCTCATTCCCTCTCCCACAAGCTAAAAAAAAGCATCGAGAGATAATCGATGGTCGCACGGCATAGTGAATGTGTGAACATATCACACAAACACACACAGAGAGAGACAGAGACAGACACGGCCAGGTAAATGAAGTTGCTAAACGTCTCTAGAAGAGAGACATCAAGGTATAATAGGTTTGAGAAACCAGTGATATAGAACAATATTCAGAATCTTATGATCAGTGCGAGTCGATCGTTCGAGCGCGAAAGATCAACATTTTTATTTTTGTGAAGTATCTATCAGTCCGTGTTAAAATAATTTCTACTTTGAATTAAAAACAAAACAAAGAGCAGGCAAACAACAAAGACGTTAACAGTGGCCGTAACCTTGATTAATCGTAGCGAATCGTACAAACAAAGTATATATAAATTACGTGAGACTGACAACATCGATCAAAATGCTGTTTAAATTAATCACTCTTTGTGCAGTTGTTCAACTGGTTGTGTCACAGGTAAGGATTAATGTTTAAATGGATTTACGTTAATTGGACGATGTGGGTAAAAATAGAATTCACTTTGCAAAATTGCAATACTAAGTTTGATCAACAAAATGCCATATCGTCGCAATGACGTTCATTTGGTTGATTTTTTTTTTCGTGCAAATAGAATCGTTAGTTTTGGCAAACGAAAATCAACGGTGAACAAAAAAAGTGACCGCTATAAACGGAATCATCTAAATTGGCCAAAGCGAATTTCAGTTTCGAAGGGGGAAAAACACGTACATACATTTGCCAAAAATTGAATCAAATTTTAAATTGTCGGTTTCAATTTATATTCTTTATTCGTATTGATTGCATTTTGGTTTCGAGAGATTGAGAGTAGCGTACATGCAAATTTTCTCCATTTGACGGACTGTTTGTTTGATTTGGATTTGGATTTTCCACGATTGAATTTCCATGCGACTGAACATTTGTTGTTTTTTCAGTTGACGTCGTCAACTTGACGATGAATCATGGAAATTATGGGTTTGGATAATCCCAATGGCTCTTATATCTCGTTCTCGTTCTATTTATCTTGATCTTTCTCGATCTCTCTATCAACGAATGACCACATAAATTCAAGTTGTCTGCAATTGTTGCTCTGAGCTGTTGTTATTGCTTTGCCTTCTATTCAGTCTTCCATTTCTCGTTGTTGCATGACTTTCATTAAATTGACAACCGTAACCGCTCCTGTTTGTCATGTGCACACAAATTCAATCGCATGGCGCATGTAATCTTCCAAATGGACTTTGGTCTTATAAAAGGTTCATCGATGTTGTTGTAAACACGTTTGTACGTTGAACCTACGTTACATGAAATTGTGTTACTCCAGACAAACGAAATGGAAAGACACAGACATGTAAAACGAAAGATTTGCATGTCGAAAATTGAGGCAAACAAAAACAACAGCAAAGAGAGAGAGAGAGAGAGAGAGAGAGAGACATATTTTTAGCCCGAAGTAATAATAACGGCGATAAAAATCGAAATGAGTCGTCTACGTCAGCTTAAATGGTTCGATAATTCCTCCGCAATATGGCTAAAAATAACCGACAAAAAAAAGAGCCGACAGAAGAAGAAAACATAAAACTGGCAAAGGCTTTTTTTCGCATACATATATTTCATCATTTGTTCTGGACTTAAAGCTCTTTCGGGCAGTTTCAGTATGCACTTGAAAATTCTTTATTTATTTAAATGTTAACAACAATTTCGTATGCTTTAGAATTTTTATTGCAATAACGTGGTGATGATTATAATGGAGCACACCAATTGCAAATGCGAATTGGAAAACTTAAGCGTGCGCCAGATCACGTACACAATTAAATGTGAACTGCGTTTCATTTGCGCGGTTTCATATAGAAAAAATGAATTGAATTTTTATTCTACCGCGCGCGCACACAAACACATACTCACCAAGTAAACGGCTCTCTTAATGACGTGCTTCATGTTCGCTTGTCCACTATATTGTCAACTGATGTAAGCACTCTGCCCTATGCGTTCACATTGTCCGATGGTTTTTCCCATGAAAAAAAAAACAGATCGGCCATTGTTTTACCATACATACATTTTTATTACCTACACATTTGTTTTTCTGTGTTTTTTTCATCTCTCTCTCTTTTCTCTTTAATTACAACCACATCAAATCCAAATCGGATCTAAAAATAGAATTATAAACTAAACGTATATTACGATAATCTGATGGAACATACAAAACTTGTTCTTCTTCGTGATCTTTCTGGCAGGCTGTTGTTGTTGTTTTTTAAGTACTGTTTACAATGTTGTTCGCATTGCATAAGTGATTGCGATGGAATTCTTGACGCGTATCATTTTTGACGACGACGTCATCATCAGCACTGTAAAAACGCCCTTTTTTCATGTGGTATCTCATTAAATATGGCTTGTGTCTAATTAGTGGTGACTGGTGATAGCTACGTAGATGTATAAAAATGCCAAATTTTGTGCAACTGAATGGCCTCATTCGTTGAGAGACATAGAGAGTGAGAACGAACCATGATTGACGAACAAAAATAAATTCGATTCAAATTAAATTCCGTTGCGGTGTTAAACCATGGATTTTCGAAATGTGTCGCGATTGAAATAATCATTGTTTCAATTAAAGCCGAAATATTCAGTACGAATGCATTTAATGCACTCATGCGAAATTTGAATGGAACAATTGCGTTTCGAGATTTATTCTCGTTAAAACTCGATGATTCAATTTTTCGCAATATTGGATTACTCACACATATATACACATTGGAATGTCGATTGATTGTCTTGCGTCTGTTGGAGTTTGGGGCGGCCGACGAACTTTATCGTCGATGCATTGCTCAACCCATGCAGGGTTTGTATGTTCACCATAAAGCGACGCACTTTCAAAACAAATGCCGCTCAACAACAGTGACTGTGTCAGACATCAATTGGATGGCGATATGTAATTTGGTATTCAATGCAGATAATCTAACATTGTCGATTGGTCGGACAGTTTTATGATAACCTTTAAATCTTAATACAATCGATTTTATTGTCTTTCATTTCCATTGCAAATGAGAGTTTCGAATTTCATGTTCATTCTGTCACTATTCGTTTGGGCCAACTAATGCGCGCACTTTTGCGTGCTCACGATAATTAATCTGAAATAATTCAATTTTGGCACATCGCTCCCGTTTCCATTCTCACTCTCTCTCTCTCTCTCTCTCTCTCTCTCTCTCTCTCTCTCTCTCTCTCTCTCTCTCTCTCTCTCTCTTGCACATTTCGCTCGCTCGCTCTCTCGTTTCGACTAAACAATCGCTTGGGTCGCATTTCACTTAGAGTGAGAGAAATGTTGCAATGGTTTTGTCCTGTCGGCTACGTGACGCTATGCACGATATGACACCACATAGCATTTTTGGGGATGGTTTTAAACGCCAAATTCCAAAGTAGGAAAATAAATCCACATGCTTCAATTTCATTTGAGTACATAATTAATGGAATAATAAATCAATGAGTGTTATGTGTGTATTCTGTTTCCCATTGCCCATAGCCGCATTCGTCCGAGGATATTCGTTGTTGTATAAGCATCAAGTGCACCGGCACTTCTAAAATAGATGAAGTAATTAGTTTTTGATTGTAATTACGTTTAAGCATAAGGTATCACTTTGAACCGCAATTAATGTGGTTATTGGTTTTGGACGGAAAAGTCTTCTTTATTCGTTCAATCACGTGCAATCGTGCCTTTTTCGTTTTATTTTTTTTATCTATTCCTTTCTTCGTTGAATTAATTAAATTCATAGGAATGCCTCTATTTTGTATGCGATTAAGATTTTGAAGCTTAAGTATTAGCGATTTCGTGCAATTTTGTACTCGGTACTGCGACCAAAGAGAGAAAAAAAGTACAACTCAACTACCTTTGCCATCGTCGTCACATTACATTTGCTATTGGTCATGCATGGCTTAATATCTTTATTTCGTGCGCTCAATTTATTGCTGGACTGAACACCAGATCGAATCGAGTTTTTGATGTTCGTTTTAATCGCATTAGCAGCGCATTGAATTTGGTGCGCATTGTCTGGGTATTCCAAAGGAAAAGAAAAAAAACAAGAAGGAAAAATGAAGAAGAATGACGAATGAACGTATTTGAGTCAAAGCATTCCAGACAAGTGAAAAATGAAGAGATTTTTTTCGACCAGTCCAATTCAAAGCGATTTTTTAGGGTTTCTCATCATCTAAAGCATAAGCTTCAATTTTCCACCCCCTCTTGCCTATTATTTACATGCCGCACGAAAAATCGAAATTAGAAACGAGCGATAAAAAAAAAAATCCGCTCTCTATTTCAAACAGATGCGCTGCAAAAATATAGCTGACTTTGACCAATTCGCTTATGTTAAACAAACATTTTTAGCACTACATGGAATGTAGGCTACTGTAGTTGTTATTTTTTTCCCGAGAAAATTTTAAGAGTCTTTAGGCCATTTTTTTTGAGACCGTTAACTAATTCATTTTAATATCCATATTTGTTATTTAAAATGAAACAATTACGCCTAATTGCAAATATGAAATAATAGCATGTAATTCAATTTTGAGATAAGTCAAAAAAAAAATTGACACTTTTTTCGTTGCCAATGTGAAATAATGTACGATGACCATTCACATTGAACGTACATTAAAACAATAATTGAAGAATACAATAACATCATGTTGATTATTTTTGACAATATTAAAATGATTTACATACAAAAAATATACTACATTCCATGTAGTATTTACGATAATAATTTGATGAGAAACATCAAATTTATTAAACCCCTTAAATTTACAAGCTTCAAGAACGCAGAGCGGAGCGAAGCGACGATCTGCGGTCTTGTTTTTTCCTATTTTAGATTGGGCTGATTTCAATTTTTTTTTTTCACCCACAATTTTCATTCATATTTCATTTTTTTTTCTCAAAACCACGCCAAATCGTTTATTCTGTAGAGAAAACGTTGTCGTTGTTGTTGTTGTTTTTTCTCTCACTCTCGTTTTATTTCCATATTTCACATCAATTTCTTTTACATTGGGCAATGAATTGATTTGAATTTTGTTTTTCTCCTCCCGGCTGGTCATAGATTAGGATTAAAATTTAAACATCGTGAACGATCTCTCGAGATTTTCATTTAGCTAGACATATGCACACACACACATAAGCAAACATTTATTCATGCCTGCCATGTCTTGAATCTTATTAAAATGGCAAGAAAATTTTGCTGGAAAATAGGATGAAGAGGGAATGAAAAATCATGAGCAAATGTATAAACACAAAACACACGATACGTATACAACGGGGCTAAGCAACCAGTTCGACGCAATAAAACTGTTACATTTTCAATGCACAAAAAGTGTCTAGACATTGAAAAATTTTCTTTTCGAAACAAAAATACTTTCCAATAATACGGTCCACTGTAT
Organism: Sitodiplosis mosellana; assembly: GCF_009176505.1. Classification (NCBI taxonomy): domain Eukaryota; kingdom Metazoa; phylum Arthropoda; class Insecta; order Diptera; family Cecidomyiidae; genus Sitodiplosis; species Sitodiplosis mosellana. The sequence goes on along the minus strand of NW_022601432.1, from coordinate 2,635,746 downwards.
AATATACTTTTAGTAATTTAGTAAATGGATTTGATGTGTTTTTCTCTCTCTCTCTCTCTCTCTCTCTCTCTATCTTCATCTCTTCATTGGTGCTACTGCTTGAGCGCTCACACTTTAAATCATTTTTTCGGATTCAACACGCTTTTTATCGTGTTGGGCTACCTCGATTGGCTTCGGATCGGTCGTTTGTTCGGTTCGGTGTGTTCTGTTTTGTATAGGTAACGTTGTAATTTTACACACGGCATCAATGTCTGCTGCTGCCGTTGTCACCACCACCACCGCCTTTGACGTAGCAGCAGCAGCAGCAGCAGCAGCAGCAACAACAATGACGGTGACCGATGCAATGCGAAAAGTTTTTATTTGCAGTCAATTTATCGGCAATTCACTTTATTTCAATGAATGAAAAATTATGTTGGTTGTTGATTGCTTGCACAGGCATTTTTGGCCGGCCGTCTCTCGGCGCTCTCGGCACACCACAGGTTTTCAATCAAATTTAAAGACTTTTCAAGTTTTTTTTCTTCTTTCAAACACGAATAAAATTAAAAATTCACATTCAAAATGCGTTAGTAGTGTTTTTTTTCCTGTTCGGTTTGGTCCACGTGCATTTCTTTTTTTCTGCACATCCCGTGCTCATTTTTGTTTTTGCATAAAAAATCCATTTCAGAGCTTAAAAAGTGTTTGTGTGAGAGGAAGATAGACGGTGGCATCGTGTATTCCCAATTGCAATCCGAAATCAAAACGTAAAATGCTTGAATACATGGAATATTTATCGCAATGCGATATTTATTCAAGCGTGAACTGAATCAAAAATCTGCTGGAATGTGGTAGCCATTTCGCTCAGATTGGCACACACCAACGACACACAGTCGAGCGGCAGCACTCTAGGGTAGAATAAATGAAGAGAGAAAAAAAAAGAACTGCAAACGCCCAAACGATTATTACAAATGTTTGCGATGTGTGTGTGTGTGTGTCAGTGCGCGCGCTTTTTTCTTTCTCTTTTCGGTATTTCTTTCATGATACGCTGCTATTTCCTTTGATGCATTTTTATGATACAAGTACTGTACCCATCGCACACCTGTTGCTTTCCAAACGGATTGCCGCTTTTGCATTGCGACCGTCAAAGTTGAAGACGCATTTGAAATGAGCTCTCAAATTCTATTTAAAACTTTTCACCAAAGAGCGAAAACTCTTGAGCGAAATCTGATTTCATGCTCATAGTCTCATCATTTTTTTTTTCTTCTTTCCATTTCATCTTTTTTTCGCTTTTTTCCTCTTCCCTGCGTCGCTATTTAAATTCACAGCAGCAACATTGGTTTTGATCATGTCTTAGCTTCCGCGCATAGAATTTCAAATGAAAAATAAACCCAACTGTATGACGATTCGTTAGGAGATTCACAATTTTACTGCATAAATTTTGTCATAGCGGATTAATATTCCGCAATGACAAATAAATTCACGGCACGACAACTTGAAGAGGCATGAAGCTCACGGTGACGATGTCAATAAAACAGTTTGGAAGGGCGACGAAAGACCGAAAAAAATACCACGGCGTGGTATCTGTTCATAAGAATTTGCAATAACATGTAACTAACCGTATCTAACCGTTGCCAAGTAAATAAAAAATCTAAAGCTATAGAAACTTAATGGCCATTCAAATTCACACGTGTATTCTTCGCTCAGCGAATGTGTAGGAAGATCAGTTTTGTTTTTAATTAAATGAGAAGCTGTCAAGGTCCTCATGTCGCATAAATGCATGAATGAGGAGGTAAAGAAAAAAAAAATTGCCTGAAATTATGCTAATTAACAAATGATGAGTGTCTCTCTATCGTTTTGCATGAATCGCATGCCTCTCGAATTTGCGAACATGATAAAAAATTATAAACACATTAGTTGTGTTTGAGATTCATGTGGCTATAATCAGATTCCGTGTGACGGACTTTATTAACGTCGTTGAATCAGTGTGATGATGAATGTGGAAAATTGTGCGCTCGCAACAAACAGACACACTTCTGTGTGTGTGTGTGTGTGTGATCTCATTGTGAGCAATATCTATCCATTGTGTTTGCTATGCGGCAGTAGGAATCGTCATGTTTTGCCCATAATTTTACCCAGTTAAGCACAGTGTTTTGTGCATCCAACACAACAACCAAAATGCGGAATATGAATTGAAACAAAATCAATTATCTGAATTGGAAATCAAAATAAATAGAAAAATATGTGCTTCTATTCACGGAAAATGCTTGCGAGCGCGCGCTGCAAAAAGCGCAAGTTTAAATTAAACAGATCTATGCCAACGCAACAATTAATGTTGCACGAGCATTGTCGGAAAATTGCGAAATTGTAAAATATCGCGTAAGTGTCAGTGTGGTTTTTTTGTGTATGCAAGCTGAGGCTATATGCAAATGATGAATTACATTGGAATTAATTGTTGCTACTAATGTTCTTGTACTCGTCTACATGAATAAAATCATAAGTTTGTTTGGGGCTCTGTCGAGACAAACGAGTGAAACGCAAGAAATAAAGACAGACAGAGCGAGAGAGAATGACGGAACGAGTAAGAGCGGTACTTTTGAATGTATGTAGCGAAGATGAAGAGAGAGAGAGAGAGAGAGAGAGAGAGAGAGAGAGAGAGAGAGAGAGTGAGCGTCACAAAAATAAACAATTATATTTCAATTATGCAAACTTATATTCCAAGACTGAAGCTATTCAAAATGGCAATGCCAATGATATTGCAACGCTGAAACACCAAATCATTCTGATGAATACGGCGGAGCGCGAATGCACAGAAGAGAAATTTTTTGTAAAATTTGTAAGTGCTCATTTCAGAACACTTTGGTGCACTGTACTTGAGTGTGTTTGTTTTTTGTTGTTGTTTCGTTTGTTTTAGCATAGTACCGTGTTGCTTGAAGAACATTTTTGATTAAATTGTTCTCCATCACAATGGCCAATTATTCAAATAAATATGTTGGAGATAAGCGATGCAACACGTTGCTCATTGAAAATATCAATTGCATTTAATGGGGTAATAAAAAAAAAATGAGGGAAATCAATGAATTGAAAACTACCATTTGGAAATAATTTCAATTTGAACATAGCATTTTGCTCATTGAATAAAAACGATTAAAAAAAAATTGAATTCATACTCCGAATCGGCTCATTTTTTTTCGTTGACACACGTTTATCGTAATGACATATAAATTTAATTGAGCCTAATTAACATGTCTATCATCGGATCGGATAGACAATGAAATTGATATGAATCAACTGATACACGGATTCTCTTTTTCGTCACTCACACCGAATTTATCGTATTTTAAAATTGCCATGGACTGGTTATTGCCATCACATGCAATAAACAAAAAGATTCAACTTTATATTTCGCTCGTTCATGCACTGCTAATTGATGATCCGCTTTTCTACACATCAATTCATAATTTTGATGAAATGGCATATAATTGATACAAACACTTGTTATATGTGTATGTCTACCTATGTGTATGGGCTATGACATCACAACATCATATAGTTTCCCTGAAATGATTGAAAAGTCAAAATAGCTATCAAAAGATCGGATAAGATAAAGTGAGATTATTTTCCTTACTTTTTCACGAGCAAACAAAAGGATTGCTACTCGATATGGTTTAGAGAAAGATATACGCTCATCTATCGGAACAGGTAAACCAACCTGATTTATATCGACTATATATTTATACACACTTCCGTTTTTACTCCACATGTTCAGAAGCCATTTTGACGGCTATTAATCATTCAGCCATAGTAATACCAGACATATTTGCATCTCGTTCAGAACAAAGACCATGGATTATACCAGCACTAACAATGCATTGCTACATAAAAGAACTTTTGAAACAGTTTTATACGGATTCATTTTGAATTGATTTGAGTTGAAGAGTCGAAGAAAATACGTCTCTTTTTTTATTCATTCATTCATTCGATTTTTAATAGGGAAAAATCGACGCATTGAAACTGGCTTTGTTTTTTCATGACATTCGTTTCGAACCTTTTTTTTTGAATGAGAAATGCACTCAATTTAACGAGGAAATTTAATCAGAATAATTTATTATAAAATTATGAGAACGTTTAATTGTTCCCAGAAATGCATACAATGCGAAATGTTATACAGAAAAGTTGAGCGAAAAAATGTCGATGATGAATGAGAGCGGAAAAGGGATAGCTATATATAGTAAACTGTATAGTAAACTATAGTGAACTGTATAGTAAAAATAGCTTCATTTGACATTTTTCCTCTCAACTTTTCTGTATTACATTTTCGCTCTAAACCCCTCATTTAATGATAATGGTGAAAATTATGTTTTCATATTTTTTTTTTTTGTTTTCAATGGGCCAGTTTTCAATTAATTTAAATAGACATCGGCTTTTTGCTTGAAATTGTGAATTTTTCGAAAGTAAAACGGGAAAATGGAGAGGAAACCGGAAATTTATATCATATGAATGGTTGTGATGTGTACCATAAATTGATTAAAAAATTATTTCAAATATTTCTGATTGGTATTTATATCAAGGAACAATTGATTTTCTTATTTTTCTACAAATTAAATTCTGCAAATAAAACACAGATGAAGTCACACTGTGACTGTCATAGTGTGACTGAATCACACGTTCTGAAAAAAAAAATCAATGCATAACAAAAAAATCAATTTAAATTTAATTTAATTTAATTTAATGCAATATTCACAGAAGGTGTTCTCATCAGATTTTTTGTATAGTCTATGACATTTTTGCAAAAAATGCCTTTTTAAATATTATTTTTGAATAAGAACTGATTTTAACCCGTTATATCGTCCATTCAATTTGGGAAAAGTGTTTTAATCGAATTTCGTTGAATGAGCTTTTCGAATCATAGACCGGAAGTAAAACAAAGGGCACATTATCAGAGTCAATGAACGATGTGTTGTGGCACATAATAATTTATCCAATATGGTTCCTTTCTGCATATTTTATTGGTCACACACACACAGCAATCAGTTCGCTACACGAGAGGCAATGTGTTACGATTAAGCTGTCCAACATTTGTTGAATGAATCTCAAGGTAAACAACTGTGCGTATGTAAATGGCGTATAACATTCGATTTGATGTTGTTTTCTTCTTCTTCTTCAAATGATACTTCTCGTGACTGTGAACTTGAGATCGACACGTATTAAATTAATGACACCGATGAAAAAGTGAAACGTTCATGTTTTCAAACTGTTCATAGTTTACAAAACTAGATTGCGGCATGTGGAATATTTTATGGCGATTCACTAATTATACCGTAAATCAGATGCGATTCGAAACACAGATAAATTCTTCACACTTTTTTCGATTCATAAATTATGCTTTTTTGTCACTTTTTATCTCTTGCCGAAAATAAGTCGAAAATAATGGATTCGAAATGGAGACCATTAACGATAATTTAGCATATTAATATTGCAATGACTTTGTATTTATTTTTTTGAAAATTGAATTCATCCACAAAACCATTTCTATCTTTACCAATTCCAGAATTCGTTTTTTTTCAGCAATCGATTTGACACGTTGTGCGATTTCATATTGTTTCATTTTTTCATGGTATTCTCTCTTAACTTCTGCTTTTAGGATGCACCAATCACATATAAAGATGGTAAAATCGGAGTGAATTTCGGTGGATATCATGCCGAAGCAGGTTTGGGTGGACTTTTAACCGGAAATGCAGCACATGGCGGTCTTACTGCCAGTGCCGGTACACCATTTGGTCAATCTGCTCACGCCGGATTGGGAGGAAACACTGGCCGTGAGTATTTCTATTGAAATTGAATGAAACACAACCGAAATTGAAATGAAATTTGTGATATTTGTTAAAATTTTACCTTCAGAAGCAAATGTGTTGAAAATTTAAATCGAAAATTGAATTTTATCAATTTTTTCAGCAAATGCTCGTGGTGGCCTCTTCGCCGGAGCAACGGCGGGTAGCGGTGTGGGTGCTAGTGCATCGCTTGCCGGTGATGTGAATAACGGCGGCTCGTTTGGTGTTGGCCAAGCTGAAGCCTATGTACCGGGTGCTCGAAAAGAAGTCATTAAAACTGTAAGTACAAATGTTGCAACAAACGTAGACGTTGCAACGACCGTAGAAACAAACGTCGAATCGAATGTAGACAAAACGGTAGATGTAGAAGCACCTGTAGTTGTAGAATCTTCCGAACCTGAATCACCATCACAAGAAATACCTGAACAATCAATAACCAAACTTGAACAATCCACTATCTCTGCCGTTCAGACTGAACAGCCTGAACGAACTACCCAATATAGTCTAATTCAAACCACTCTTTCAACTTCCTCTGCACCACCTGCAACGACAACGGTAAATAACCCGTCACGATGCACTTTCTTTTTTTTTTCGTCTCTCATTTCATCATCTCAATGTTTATGTGTGGGCTAACCTGTGTATGTCTCTGTGTTGCATGGAAATTAAATATTTATATAGGTTTCATCAGGCAATCCAGCAGGTGTATATCTCCCTGCTGAACAAGCCGGAAGCGGAACTAATGTGGATTCAAGTTCAAGTGCAGTGTCCAGCTCAAGCGCTTCAATCGATGCAGATGATAATGATTTAACCGATAACAAAATGCCACAAACACAAACCGTCCAACAGCAAACTGTCACACAAGTCGTTCAACCAGCCAATGTTGTCAATGTGCAGAAGATCAAAGTGCGACCACGTCCCGCCCAAACCGTACGTATCTAATTACATTTCAATTCGATAATTTTGTGTTCCACCCTCCACTCAATGTGAACCCTGTTGTATATACTTGATGCATGGTCTAAAATCTAATCATTGTTATTCTGTTATATTTCAACCACACACACACACACACACATTTCGTCATCTGTATGTTGCACATTCCATTGCATGACGCACACACACATACGATTGGTCTCGCACAAAACTCAAAATCACACAACACTACACCATGGGGATGAATAATACAATGCAATGAAAAACCACAAATCCACAACACTTCATGCACACATTCACGATCGTACAGTACACAGTGGTGCAAAAACAAGTCCAAGTTCCCACATACACGACAGTCATCAAACAATACCCAATCCCAGTCTATCAGCCAGCTGTTTTCCATAAACGAATTCAAATTACTGCACCATATCAGGTAAATATATGGATGTTCCGAATGAAAAAAAAAAACCATTTATGCACACACCTTTGTTCAGTGTGGTGCATGTGGGGACCAGATTTCATTGTAGCAATTTTGCAAATCTGTGTCCCATCAAAATAAAAATGTGCAAAAAACACTGTAAATCGTTCTCTTTTTAGGATTTGAATTTTGATGTATACTTTTTTGGTTTTTAGGTTGTGCAACAACGTGTAGAAGAAGTGCAAACAACGGCCGGACCAACGACCACAACAACATCAACCACACCACGACCACCATACGTCTACACATACGACAAGCAAAAGGTTATCAATGAAATCTTCAGTGTAAGTATTCAAGCTGAATCTTGTGCCAACCACATTTTGTGCACATACATCCGAAACACTTTTCTCATCATGTGAACATTTTTTTCCCGTTTTCCAGATTCCATTCCATGCACTTCGTGCCGTAAACGAAATCATCAATGCTAAACTGGCGGGTGGTTATTCCGTACAAAAAACGATCACCTACAATTAAAACTAAGCAATTTACATGCCGAATGCAACTCAAGATATTATGCGGTTTCTCGTTTTATTCGAATTAGCTTTCTACGTTAAATTAAACGCTTTTGACTCATCTGACTCGATTAGGTTTTAAAAAGAGATAGAAGAAAATACTTGAATGTACTTTCAATTCTGGATTATTTGAAATTTTAATTTAAAAATAAATATAACTTCGGAAAACAAACACACCAAATGGTTTCAATCAATTCGATTTTACAGATTAAATGAATGAAGACTATTCCTTGAATAATCATCGGATTAAAATAGATTAATAAAGTCTAGATAAGATATAGATTTAATTGTACCTGAACGCAAAAACAATTTTCATTAGAAAATCTACCAAAATTTGGTTTCTGCTCTTCAAAATGGTGGAATTTTCCGCAAAATTTATAATCATACCATTCATACTGACGTCGGTACAAGTGAAAGTGTCGCGCTGATTTTTGTATAAAAGGATGAGAGAATGCGAGGAAAGACATCAGTTTTTCGACTTCTCTCGAATCGACATTTACAAAAAACTAAAATCAAAATGAAATTTATCGTTTTCGCTTTGTTGATTGGCTTCATTGCCGTCACCGCTAACGCTGGCCTTGTGGACAACCTGCTCAATCCGGTAGAACAATCACTTCTTAACCAAATCGTAGACGGTCTTCAGAAGCTCATCTCCGCTGGTGTTGACATCAATCCCATTACCGCTGGAACACTCAGAGATCTCATCGAAACATTATTACAAAATATTTGAAAATGGTCGTGCCGAGGTGGTACAGAAACTATATAATTCGGTTGCAACGTCTCGGCACGACCATTGTCAAATATTTTGTTTGATCCGTAAAAATGAACTCACATTTTTGAAAATTGTCGTGCCAAGATGATACAACCAAATTGATCGTTGCACATTCGTATGTCGAAAGTGAATGTCATGTTAGTTTTCCCAAATAAAAATTAAAATATTGACTGTTTTTGAATGTTTGCTATGAATAGGTCATTTTCAGAGCGTGAAGTTTGACAGATACCATTGCCGACGTTAAAAGGGTGCGTAGAGTGTCAGTATTGAGCAATGAAATGTACTAAACACGTGATTGTGTATTACTATTATGAGTAGCATTTCAAAAAAATCACTTTGTATTGAAAATGTGGGAATTAATGTCAACAAAGAGACAAAAGAATGATTTGCCATTTATTATTTTGTGTTAGTGTTTTTTTTCAGATAATATTCGGCTTTTTCAAGAACAAAGTTACAACACTTGAAATTGGTCGTGCCGTGTTTTAAACTTGATGATGAAATTTTTTTCACTCTTATGTGTGTTTACACTGTCATATTAAATGGATAATCTGTCACTTTGACATGTGGTAATATAGCGCTTAACCCGATGTAGAAAGGAATTTAACCTCAAATTGGATTAATTCCTATATAAATATATCTAGGGGAATATCACGCTCCTGAATCTTGTGAAATATTTGAGATATTTGAAATAAACATCAATTTTATGACATATTTTCGAATATTTCGAATAAATAAATCAGATTTTTGTGGATTTTGGAGATATTTGAGATTTTTTGCATTAAATCCGAAAAAATACATTTAAATATCATTCATAATCACAAAAATCCACAATTGTCCGCCGTATTCACAAATATCCACCATATTTTATACGACAGATTCTTAGAGATAAATTGAATTTTCTTGAAATATTTGGAATAATTTAAACGTGATATTCCCCTAGAAATATATGGCGCTCTCTCCGCCAGTCAATCCAGTTTGAGGTTAAATTCCCCTCTATATCGGGTTAACCGCTATATTACCACATGTCAAGGTGACAGATTCTCCATTTAATATTGGTGTGTATGAATTGGGTTTATGAATGAAAAAGTAATTTTATATAAAATTGTATCAGCAATAAATAAAATCTTCATCAGAACCATGTGATAAGATAAGGCTGCCAACTCTACTGATTTTTTCAGTAGACTAATAAAATTCGTAAAAAAAATTCGTGTGTCGGAAGCAAATTCTTGTTTACACATATGGAAAGAGGAAGTCCCAAGGAAGTTTTCTATCTGATCAGATTTCCCGGAAAAGTCACTGGAGCCAAAATATGGCCTCATATATAAATTTTGGGTCATTTTCAGTACATTTTATTTTTACAAAATCTTCCATATTTCCCGAGTTTTCCAAGATTTTCCAACCATTTTCATTTTATGAATGTACGATCGTATGCTGAAAACGAATTCAAGAAAATTTCCCGGAAAATTGCAAATCCTGGAAAATTTTCCGAAAATGAACTTATCGCTATAAAAGGAAAATGGAAAATCGGGGAAAATTATGAGAAGTCCCATTCGATCGGGCGGAAAATTTCATGGGGATGGTAGCCGGAGGCCGAGATTTGGGGCCTAAATCCAGCCGTTTCCGAGATATTGCGAAAAAACTGGCTTTGGTACTGAATTTTTCAGTATATTGGTAGAAAATAGTTGGCAGCCTTATGATAAGATATTTGTATCACCAACAACAGATGGCGACATAGAAAACATTCGATTTAGTACATCTGTCAAAAAGCACGAAAATACCTGATGTTCCTTTCATTTGCGATATGAGGTGACATTTTTTGAAGTAACTCAAATGGCCTACACGAGAACTCGCTCATACATTCTGGAGCTCATCCGAGTTCAAATGAATTTTTAAAACGGTCCTTTGGCTGACCGCTGTTTTACACAGTTGCTGTCTGAAAAAAAATAAATATCTTTTGTTATTTGCAGTTACTTGTTGAGAGGGCAGTTTCGTCGATGATGCGTTCAATGAACGTGGGATGTCGCACAATAATGGATATTTTGATTTTACATTTCGCAGCGAAGAACTATCGTCTTCAATCATTTTTTCAGAACAAAATCTTCTTGGAAATACTATGAAGAGAAGAGAAAATTGATTGTTGGCAGAATTTGTGTTTGTTTATTTTTCATGTCGAATTCGCGGCTTAGATGATAAACTTTTCAGCAGAGCTTAAAAAACACCTGCAGAACAGGGAAGCAATTTATGAAAGACCGGGTCGTAAATTAGGGCAATAAAACACAAGTATTTCTTGCTTGAGGTAGGGTAGCAAACATCATACGCACGTGTCTATGATCTGTCAACAAACGTGCGTATCATTATCGCTTGTTTACATTTTGTAATATATATACGTAGGTAACTATTTATATTTTGCGCCTAACCAATTTTTAGTGTTGCCAGATGCAAACTGGAACTTCCATTGGAAAATTTGACATTTTTTAGGAATAAATACGTTGACAGATCGAAAAAAAGTTTGCCCCTTTGGTTACACCAGCCCTTCAAAGTGTGGTCCTACCCCATTTTCATACAAAAAAAGTTTTGACGAGTTAGCCATACTGAGCACCTTCTGAGGACAACTTGAACTGCCATTGTGTTGCTTATTGATTGTGACTAACAAACACATAATTACTGGGATCCGGCCATACTTATTGTCTTCACAATGGCAATGAGTAAAAATCCCTAAAATTTCCCATACAAATGGACCTCACTTTGAAGGGCTGGTGTAACCAAAGGGGCAAACTTTTTTTCGATCTGTCAACGTATTTATTCCTAAAAAATGTCAAATTTTCCAATGGAAGTTCCAGTTTGCATCTGGCAACACTAAAAATTGGTTAGGCGCAAAATATAAATAGTTACCCTCGTATTAGCAGCACTTTTATAAAAGTAAGTTATCTGTTTAAATAAAATAAGACGGACACCTTTTTACTCTACAAAAAGTTTTTCGATCAAAATAGTCATAATTTCATTTGTCATTCA
>NW_022601432.1:2608450-2624228 GCF_009176505.1 Sitodiplosis mosellana | reverse complement strand
GTCTTATTTTATTTAAACAGATAACTTACTTTTATAAAAGTGCTGCTAATATATATATATTGCAAAATGTAAACAAGCGATAGTGATACGCACGTTTGTTGACAGATCATAGACACGTGCGTATGATGTTTGCTACCCTACCTCAAGCAAGAAATACTTGTGTTTTATTGCCCTAATTTACGACCCGGTCTTTCATAAATTGCTTCCCTGTTCTGCAGGTGTTTTTTAAGCTCTGCTGAAAAGTTTATCATCTAAGCCGCGAATTCGACATGAAAAATAAACAAACACAAATTCTGCCAACAATTTTCTCTTCTCTTCATAGAATTTCAAAGAAGATTTTGTTCTGAAAAAATGATCGAAGACGATAGTTCTTCGCTGCGAAATGTAAAATCAAATTATCAATTATTGTGCGACATCCCATTTTTCATGTAATTCATTGTCAAATGAACAACTTCAATTGTATCGTTAAAACGAATTTTTTTTTAATTGACGAATTGTATGAATTACAAATGGAGACATTCAACAGATTTGTCGCATAGTCTGAACCAGCAGTGCTCATAAAAATATTTTCTTTCATTTTGATTGGATATACAATTATTATTATATTATTTCGAGTCCTTACGCATGAGATATATCAGTCACATGACAGTTATTAATTAAAACGTGAAAAGAGGAGATATGAAGCAAATTCTATTCGCTATTCGTTATGAATATTTCTAAGAATTGCTGAAGACTTGATAAACAACACGATGGAATTTATTTTTACTGATTATATTTGTTTTTGGTTCCTAGAATCACTAATATTTCTTTAACTAACATTATGCGTATAAATTTTCTCATTATGCGTATAAATAACATTCAATTCAACTTAGTGTCATGTTTTATTGCTTGTTTGTGTTATGGTGCGATAGATATATTTAAACGTAGTTTACAAAGTCAGAGTCTCAATCGACTTATCGTATTGTTATTGCATGGCTGTTTCATAGCTTGAATAATATTACATGCAATAAAACAATAGACTTTGATATTATTCTTTATAGACTTTGTATGTTGGTTAGATTTGTGATGCAGAGATTTGATGTGAGTCGTGCATATTTACCAAGAGAAAATCCCAATTGATTTTCAATGGAAAAATTATGATAAAAATGGATACGAATGTTCGACTGATTTGCATTTGGGGAGAGAGCTTTCAATCCATGTTTATATTAAGAATATCGAGCAATAGATCGATGGATGGACCAACCGACCTCGCACCCTATCGCTCTCTTTCTTTTCCTTTTTTGATATGGTCGGTTTGCCTATTTGTGTGCAAAATAATATGGAATCGGAAATCAGTGCAAACACAATGTTTGCATCGTGTGTGTGTGTTTTTTTTTCTTCTTCATCTGTGAACGGCACTTTTTTGCTTCCGCTCCGTCAGATTTTGTGGCCGTCTCTTGATAGGCGGCTGTGTTGTCACAATGAATTTCAAATGGTTTGGCATAAAATAATTCATGAATATTGAGATTACAGAAAATGAACGAAACGACTAACACACACACACACACACATAATCCCTTTGATCAAAAACTCACTCGCAACAGATTTTAATTCAGCTCTTTTTTTTCGCATGTGATATATGTATTTTTTCGATCAAACAACATCTGGGATATCCAAAATTCGTGCCAAACATGTTGATTTAATATTGAACACATGAATAAATCAGACGGAGTGGAAGTCGTCGTCGACATCTCGCACTTTATCGATATATATCAAATATTTCCGTCCAGTTTTCTTTCATTTTCTCTGTTACTATGTTCGAATGAATAGCAAAATCTAATGCAACAGCAGCAATATTAAAAATCCCACATTTACAATACCATGACATGTCCTTTTGTTATTTACCATGTTACTTCAAACCGATTCACCCTCATCGCTTGTTACATTTGTGGCATACGCTGCGTGTGTGTTGTTTCATTTTCGATTTGGTTTCTTCTTCGCAAAACATCCTCGATTTTCAGTTTAGTTGCATTTGAATACATCCCGCAATACAATTTCGGATTAACTGCGACTACAAATGAAATTCAACATATACGTACGCATGGATGCAAGCAACGAATACGCTTCCATACACTGAAAATGATAACTTATTTAAAAAACGAATATTTCTGTGGAAGGTATGTAAAATTTTGCGATTCTTTAGAAAATTTTGGTTGAGGTGGTAAAAAAGTAAAAATCGTAAAATGAAGTTGATTTTTCTGCTTCAATTCCGGAAACATTGTATGCAGTATTTGCACATTTCAGTACTTTGTGGTTACACTTATACGAACACTGAAAGCTAAATGTCTATTTTTTGCCATGATCTAGTTTCCATAATCCACATGCAAACGGAAAAAAATAGTCAGTAACTTGACCAAAGTTTTATCAAGAATGAACTTAATTAATTCACATTTTAATAGTAAAATAAATGCATCAAAATATTCATCTCATGAAAACCAGAGCACACATTTCCTACTCGTGTATAATATCGGAAAATATTTCAACCAATGAAATTTTTGCGCATAATTGGGGATTTTACATCAAAATATTCATCCAATTTATAAAACTTTGGTCAGTAACTGGTTTTTTGCGTTTGCATGTGGATTGTGGAAACTAGATCTGGCAAAAGAAAGACATTTAGCTCTCAGTGTTTGTAATATTCAAATCCAACTTCGACTGAATCCGCATAATTTAGATAGATGGCACCGGAAGTGTAAAATGTGCCCAAATGTGCAACATTACAACGATCAATCATATCATCCAGTGATAAGGGAATTTCGAAACAAAAATAGCACCAAATGTTGGTCACCACTTGCGTCCGAATTGCATTTGATATATCCATCAATATACGCTCCATAAATACGTACGAATTCTATTTACTGCTCAAATTGTATACCATCCAGCCATTAGCTTATAGAATATTTGATTGAGCTAATAAATCATTCTGTTGTCTTCGATCTAATGCACGTTGAATCCATATAATGCGTGCTCGAAGTGAGGCAGTTTCTCCGATAAAAAAAAAGTAAAGCGAATAAGAGAGAAAGAGCCAAACATATGGCCGCAGTAAAATATAGGCTGTTTATCGTGTGGTTGGCAACAGACGCTGTGCTGCTGGTATCCAAAAAAGAAACTCTGACGCAGGAGAGAGGGAAAAAATATTGCGTGAAGGCAAGGGGTGTGTTGAATCTATTAAAGAGTTGAAAATCTTTGATGTATTATATGGCTTGCCTCTCAATTTGATGTGTATTTTGTGTGGGATTGAATTAGAGCCTAAATTTTACGGATTTGAAAATCAAATTCATATTCATATTCATGGGATAGAGAATCGAATTGAAATCAAAAAGCAGTTCAGTTGATTTGTTTTTGTCATTCAAAAAATGTTGTGGGAAATGTGCATGACGATGTATATACACGGCCTCCGTGTTTCATTCACGTATTTTTCGAATCGGTCTGGGACTATTCATTTCGACGTTGACGACGACGACGACGTCGAAAGAAAATTGATATCGATGATGTCAACACACATCGTGTGCCATCGTTACAGTAAATGTTCTGGCCATATTTATTTCTTTGTTCAGAATACGCGCGCCTCTATCATGAATGCAATCATAAGGTTCAATGATTTGTTAGTAAAAATAGCCGCCGTGCGAAAATCCAAGGCAAACGAAAACATTTTTTGTCATAGCATCGAGAGAATGAAAGGGTCGAAAACGAGAGAGAAAGGTTGTGAAAGTGTTTTGATATGAGGATGGCATGAGGATAAATGTTCGAATGTGCCGAATAAATGAATGAATATATCGAGAGGTACAGATTAAATGCACATAAAATGAAAGTCACAATTGAATAGCGGCGATGATTTGCAATAGCATAAAGACAGAGATAGAGATAGAGATTGAATGCGAATCAACAACGTCATCTGTGTCATATCAATGAAATGATTGTGCTTTATTTGACTTATCGCTATATGTGCAATACACATGTTGATCGTCAATGTTATGCACAGAAATCCACATACGTACGACTGATGCACGCGGGATGTCTTCATGTTCGGCTCATTCACATTGACGTCTGGCAGACATCAAATTGCTGACTTCCAGAAATGAGCGCAGAAAAAAATGGAACAAGAAAAATTGTCTTCTAACAAACGCACGCTATCGTATCGCAATTCAATCCAAAACATTTTGATATTATTGCAGCCATGGCATTTGATTTGTATAATGTTTTATTTTTATATTCAGTCATTGATATCAGTTCAAGTCTCACGGTCTTTTGCTCGTCTAACCGGAGGGTTATGCTTTCAATAGCGCCCACAATCCAACGATATACATATTCACCGAGAAACTTTCAACCATGTAAAGTCAATATTTGCATACATTTTTTCTTTGCTTTCCCTCTTTTTGCCGGGTACGCGTTCAATCACATCGTTTTGCCGTTGAATGGTGCGATAGTAAATTTTTGGAACCTAATTTGCAACGGATTAAAAGTTTTCCGTTCGGTTGGGAAAATACGAAAGAAAAAGAGAGAGGGACAGATGGACAGAGAGAGCAGAGCAGAGTGAACGAGAAAGAGAAAGAGGCAAAAAGAGTCAACAACTGAGCGAAAAAGGTAAACATTTCTTTTGGTGACTATTGAATGGGAACACACACAATATGATATGTTCCCAAAGTTATGTGATGAGTCAGCACTTATACGAGATTTGTGTCGGTCTAAAAAACACAAGTATGTAACACAAGTGAGCAATGAAAAACGCAATCGCAACGCAGAAGTCACGGACAAAGTCAAGTTATCTTTCACACCGGGATTCGGTGAATAAAAAAAAAATCGAGCAAATTTCGCTGAATTGCGCGACGTGTGTGTGTGTGTGTGTGTCTTTGTTGTACCGTTTATCCAGGGACCTGCAAGAACATGCACTCATATACATCACTATCAGGAACCGCAAGTGAGTAATTTCTTTTCCTCAGAATGCTCTTCAATAACCTTGTATGTGTGTGAGTGTGTTTGTGATTGCTTGAGAGCGGCATGCTGTTCAGTGGCTGCAAATGTGAACTTGTTACGATGCATTCGGTTGAGCTTGTGTTTTTCGGTGTGTCCCAAGGTAAGTCAAACTTTAACAACAACGTTACGCGTTTTCCCACACTGACAACAGCCACTTCACCACCGGATCCAATTCCAAAGCCAAACCGAACAACAAACGTACACGACCGCTTGAGAGTAGCCGAAGAAAAAGGAAAGAAAAAGAAAATAAAAAAAGAGAATAAAGTCAAACTTAACATTAAATAACATTCTTTTCTGTCTGTATTTTTGCCATCGATTTAGTTGATTTTATTTCTTTTTTCAGTTGTTGTTCGTCCAATGTTGATTTTGAAGATCCATCGTCGATGACGGCAACATATACACAAGATGAATGGCAATGGTAATAACTCTCAAGACACAACGTTCAACGCACGACACATTTTCAACTTTGTTCATCACACACACACATACACAGGCAAGTACAAGCGCACGCACATAATGAAACGTGTATTTGCCATGTATACAAAGACTGAAGGGAAAACGGTGGAAAAATGGCAAATTGCTGGTACACAAAACAACATCAAATAGTAGCGAAAGAACCGAAGAAGCGAAAAAAAGAAAATATGAAAAAGAACGTTTACAAGCATTGACAGAATATTCTTTGCTTGGAAAAAAAAATGGAGAGAGAAAAAAAAAGTTGAATCAAATACCGACTCAGACAAAATCCAGGCAACACACTCTTATCCGGCACCAAATTCACATAACGCAAAATTGAGAGAACTCATAAAACTTTTTTTTTTGTACTTCTTCGGGTTTACTTTTCATTCTTGACTGGGTGAATCAAATGAAAGACAACGAAAGAAGAAAAAAACAGCGAAGTGAAGCAGCGTATAAGATTCAGATCGAAGAGACTTTGTGAAGACGAACCGAAGAAATCAAGTTATTAGAGTCAGACACACATCAATATATAGTATGTGCGAAAGAGCACCGCACCGCAAAGAAACATGTCAAATTTAAATGGTTTCCAGCATTATCATTCATGTGACGGTGAAAAATGTCATACAATCACTTCAGCACCAGTATAACATCAACGCACACATAGAGAAAAAAAATATACCACGACAACCTACCAGACTTACGATTCCAAGCATAAGGATGCCTTATTCACGTTCTGAATAGAAGAAGTGTGTAATGTTTTTTTTTTGTCGCACAGTGAGTGAAAATTGAATTGAAATGATGAATGAACTATACAGCATGCCAGCAAAGTGATCGAGAGCTCAAAGTGCACTTGACACTAATTAAGGACAAGTTTTGATAAATTGAATTGAATTGAATTGAATCATAGCAAAAGAAGTGGATAGAAAAAAACGCGCCCCAACATACCATTGCAAATGAAAATCAGTGCAAAATGAGCGAGCACAAAGCAGAGATTCACATCTTTGATGAGAAAGAGAAAAAAGAAGGTGCAAAATGGTTGAGCTGCTATTTAGAAATGTGATAAATGAGTTGGACGCCATTCAGCTCATATAAAAACTATAAACGTTTGCATTTTATGCGATTCATTAATACTCTTTAGGAGCAAAACTATTGAAATAGTCCATTTCACGCGGAAAAAGAATAAAACACGCTTCTTTAAAGAATCATTCATTGGATGTAACTATATCACATACCCCGAGTGGCATTGATCCAAGCCTTTTCTCTCTCCCTTTTTAGCACTACATCAAATGTAGAGCTACTAATCTGTTCTCTTCTTTTTTGTCCTAATACTTTTTGACTACTGAAACGAATCATGGTGAATTCGAATTTTATGCTCATATTTTTTATTTAATTTAAAGTAGTGGTAGTAACGACAAATAAGTGCATAATATCATGAAACGCCAATGAAATTTTTATTATCAAATGTTGTTTAAAAATTACATTAATTTTTCGTATAGTATTTTCCTGAGTCTTGAACAGAATTAAAGTGACTTTCGATTTTATGCTCATATTGTTTATTCAATTTAAACCAAGAGCAGTATCTTTCAAAAAAGAAATTAAAACTAAGATCTTGTAATTCATTATTGAGATAACTGAGAAAATCTTTTTTCTGTACCCACTTTGTTGTATGTATATATATCCTTCGTACTATGCTTTTAATCCATAGTGTTATTAAAAGGGACGACTTTTAATAATATATTACTGCAAAGTTACTTCGATGAAATACATTTCATGTAGTGCGCAAAAAAAAAATAGTTTGTTGTGAAACAACAAAATAGAATAAGTAACTAAAATCTCGAGAACGCAGAGTGGAGCGAAGCGACTCTCTGTGGTCTTGTTTAAACTGTGCTGCGCGTTGGATTTTATTTCATGTTCTTTATTGTTTTTCTCAAATTGCATCGTTGTAATTACGTATGAGCCTGCATCGGTTTCTACTAAAATGAGAAGCCAAAACAAACTTCGGAATTGAATTCACTCGAGAGCGTCAGAGTGAGAAAAAAAAGCTCATTGCATTGGAATTACGTGCGGAAAGCTGTGTCGAAATTGGAAAACTTTTCAATAACTTACATGTGCGGATTTGTTGTTGTTAACATTACTGTTGGCACTGTGATGCCTTGTCATCCCTAACAGCTACGATTCAACTGTGCATGTGTGTGTGTGTGTGTGTGCGTGCGTGTGTGATGTTCAAATGATGCGCTGCACGCTGATGAATGAAGCGAGCGAACGAGAGATACGACCCGTGTGAAAAAATAGTAACTGAGCAGTCAGTTAACTAATTTGGGACAAAAATGACTTACTTTGATTGACATTTCAGTACAAAGTGTAGTGTAAGTCTATCATAGTTAACTGAAATCATTTGAAGTTACAAGTCAATCTAAGTTGCTTCATTTGGGACCAAGTGATTTTCTTAGAACAAAAATATAAATTCAATCAACTAAAGTCAACTGAAGTTATATTCAGTCAGTCATTTCTTTTTCACACGGGGAACAAACGCCGTGTGTGTGGATGGTATTCATTTGGCGTAACAATAAATCTCCAGTGATTGTTCACTCTTGAAAATTTATTCGGTTTCAGTGTTTTGGATTCAATGCTGCTCTCTGTCTCTCTCTCTCTGGATTTCGGAACATCGAATCAAAATAAATTAAATTTTCATCGTTGCATTTTCCGTTCAGACCGAGGGATTCGTTTTTCGAATCGAACGAACGAAAGAAAATGAAAACTGTTCGTTCTTGCCTGAGCCACTCTCCTAATATGACAAAAATGTCAATTGGTTTGGGACGAAAGAAGAAGAAGAACAATAAGCCAAAGTCATAATTCCCGAATCGAAGCATTTTACTATTTATCTTTTCAGTTCAGTATATGAGCAAATGGACTATGTATAGCGTAACAAATGACAATGTCTCGTCAGCATCATCGGTAGGAAGCTAAGACTTGAATGACAATTGTGGCGACATGAGCGCCCTCAATTTCAATAGGAAAATCAATGTAATTTCGTAATTTTCCTCTAAACTAAACAGCGCGCCAGTTTGAATTTTGTTGATGCTTCCACCCTATGGTCAGCATCAACAGAGCACACAACTATATGCACGATCTATGGTAAGCATGACTTTCGAACGATGCGACCAACGAGCTACATCACAGTTATATGCTGGTTTGCACCTTATCGATGTGACACACAAAACAAAAACTCTGTGTGTGTGTGTGTGTGTGTGCAACTTATATGGCCAACAGTTTGTTTATAAAATGTCTGAAATTGTTTTGCGAATACTTGGAATGTTATGGCTTTTTATACCGGCACAAGCAGAAAAAAAAAGAAACTTGCACATCGGCGGCGACAACGACTGAGTAAAAAGAGCGAGCAAAGGAGAGAAAAAATGAATGAGTGAATTTGATGAACGATGCTCCTTACACAACAAACAAAATAGCATAATGTATACGAATACAAAGTAAACAATACGGACGCAAGCTGGCACAAAATCGGCACAAATAGAATGACAAATACGAAAGAATGAGAGAGAAAATGGAAGAATGAAAGAGACAGATAGAGCGAGAGAGAAAATTCAAAATGGAAAATATGCCATCGTTTGTGATTGCAAAACAAACAAAAGAGGAAACAGAATAAAAGTCAAATAACAGTAAATTGCGAACATCGTCTTCAAATTGAACCAACACAATTTTAAAAATCGTACTACTTTCTAGCTTTCGATTGTGTATTTTCGTTTTTTTCTACTGTGTATGTGCGTTTTTTTTCGGCTTTATTATCGTATAACCTTTTGGAATGGAAAGCGTGTTGACATCGTCTTTCGACAGCATTTTGTTTTTTTTTGGCAACCACTGACCGACCAACCAACCAACCGACCAACGAGCATATCACACAGGGTATTTTGCAAAAGTAGTGTGACAATGTATAAACAAGCTGATTTGCATTTGTCATCCGTTTATTGTTGTGCTGAAGAAAAAATTGTAGCATTGTCAAGAGTAAATAATAATTTTACGGTTTTTTGTTGTTGTTGTTGTGGTTGTTCGTCGTTGAAATGCAACGAAACTGCTTTTGGAAGCCACTACGTGAACTGGACCGAACGAGAAAAAAGTACAGAAAGAGAGAGGCGGAGAGAGTGAGAGCTGCATGTACATGTACAATGTACATGTACATTTTGATTTATCAACAGATGTTCGCATCACATACAATTTTGGGGTGGTTGGTGCGATGCCGTTTACCGAGGTAGATCTATTTACATTTGCTATTAGAATATTAAGTGAATTTTAAATTCAGTCGGAAAAACTCGCACAACTTTCACATACACACACCAACCGACCAAATGGAGCGCAGATGCAATGTTATACACAAACTTCTGCATTCGAATGCTTGGAGCCGCAGTCGTAGAGCAGTAGTAGCAGCAGCTTTCAACTTCAATAAATCACCGACGAAATTTATACGAAAGTTTGCGCCTAATGCAGTCACCTCATTGCCGATGCTACACTAATCCGCAAGAAAATAAACAGGTTTACTTTATTACTTTTTCAAGGCAGTCCTTTCTCTTTTTTTCCCTCGCTCGAATTCTTTTTTTTTCTTATTCTTTTGGCTTAAAATATAGAGCAACTCCAATTTTTTGCTGTTGTTGTTGTTGTATAGTTTGGGCATAATGAAATGAGTGAGAGTAACTTGAAAAGTTTTTTTTCTTCTTCATCTTGTGCTCAATGTTTGCGTTTTTCGCGTTTGGTAAATGAATTCGAAGGAATATATTTTGGATTCGATTTTTTTGTGCGCCACGTAGAATGAAATGGTCTGTCGCATAATTTATCTGTGCACAAGCACACATACACATTTTCCATAGTACAAAGAGGCGAAAAATACAAAACAAAAAACAATTCAAAGCGGCAGGATATTCAACACGTCGTTTCCGAATATTGGAAACATTAGTTTTTCATTGATGAAAATTACGGTTCCGGGTCCCTTTTAATGCCAAAAATCCATTTGAACATTGGACCGAATTGAACTCCGGAACAATATTTTGTATGAAACAGAAGAAAAGTGAAAGAAAAGAACGAACGACCGTTTCACAAAATTTATCTTAAATTTTAAGGTGATTTAGAATGTTAAATCCAAAACTTTTGATCTGAAATGTTACAAAAATTACACACACGCAACTCTTTTCAACTGCATGGTTTATCTGTAGAACTCATGCCATTTCTTCATTCAGCGGAACAGTAGCAGTTTCATCATTCAATTTAAGGATCGCAAAACGAAACTACATTGTTAACATCTGCAGTTTATTTCTTTTGATGGTGACTTTTTTCTGCCTCCCATCGGCAATTCGAATGAAATTCAAAAAGCGCCTTTATATTTTGCTTAACCCATCGACAAAGCACACACACACACACACACACACACACACACACACCCGTATATAGTACGACCGAGGGAGAGGGAGAAAGAGTGACGAAACGGCAGAGCAACGACATGCAAAAGTCCGCATCAGTAAATTGTCGACTAAATGGTGAAGCGATTTCATTCTCTAGATTCTCGATATGTCGCTGTTTATCTAAGCGTTCGGTCCATTTTCCGTGCAACACAATATTCATGGGGAGAAAAGACATACAGACACGAAACGAGAGATATTGCTGTGCTCCCACAAAGCAACATGATTTTATCCGAATGACAAAACTATTCCAGTCGCTTTTTCTTCTTCTTCGGATTCGTATATTATCACACGATTCGTGGAGTGTTTTTTTTTTCTTCGCCAGGGATGGCTTACACACCATTGCATGGGCCATAAATTTGCACATCCCCTTTTCTTTTAAAATGGCGTGGTGACACTTTATATCGCACACAAAAGTGCACACCGTAGAGAGAGAGAGAGAGAGAGAGAGAGAGAGAGAGAGAGAGAGAGAGAAAGAAGCTTAATCTGATTTTAAATATATAAGTTCACATTTTCCTATTGAACATTCTGTACTCGTTGGCATTGCCAATCCCTTTTTCTGTGTGCATGCAGAAGAGTGATATTGTGTGGGTATACGAAATGGGGAGAGAGAGCTTCTTTTGTTATCAACTTTTTCTGTATCCGTATTTTTCGCATTCATTTTTTTTTTCATTTTCTCACGCTTTTCGTCTTATATTTTTCTTTGTCTCGTTCTCTATTCTTTTCCTCTAGCTTGCGAAAAAGAGAGCTTTCGTTTTGCCATTTCTTTTCTTTTCTCTTTTTTTTCTGCGTATGTGTGTATGTGCCATTTTTGTTCCAATTCACACTCAAGCACCTCCATCAGTTGCGAACAAAAACTTCTTTGTTCTGGCATTCGAAAATCAACAACTAGACAATAACAGTGTGCGTGATTTTCATATTTATCACTTCTTATCGAACTGATTGAATACAATTTTAGCGCCGGCAAGAACTAATAAAGAATCAATCACCGATTTTTATTGCCATTTCGAAAAGTTTGAACGCCAAAAAAAGAAAATTAGAGAGTGAAAGAAAATGAGATTGAGCGAGACTTGAAAGCAGAAAAACTTCGATTTGCGAAGTTGTTTGTTCAACTATTGTCGACGTTGATTCAAATGCACGAAATGGCCAGAGTCTGTGTCTTAGACTTTTGCAGAGTGAGAGAGCAAGAAAAAGAGAGAGAAACGGCAAATTAAAGAAAAAAATCTGCTGAAAATCATGAGACTGTACATAATCCATTCATGGGAATAGAGTGACAAAGCGTTGTGCATGGCGATTTTAATTCATGAAACTATTTCACATTTTCGTTTTGCACGAAACGAAAAACAATTCTCTCGCACTCACTTCAAGTCCCTTTCAAGTAGATGCTACGTACACAAACCGGTGTGACAATTTGCATTCGTTGAAAAATCCAATTAGATATCAACGCGTAATGAAGTGCATGGCAGAGACTAAAATTTCGGGATCTTCCGCCAGATACGGGATCCTCTGAATTGAAAAAAGCTGCTCTGATTTCAAAATCGGGATGTTACTTTTTTATATGTGAAAAATAAATTTTGAAGATGAGTCATTCTATTTCTTTATTTCCACAGTTCTCAACTTTATTTTCTCGATATTTCGCATTATGCACAAGCAATAAAAACTTAATTCGCCATAACGATATTAGTTTTTGTTTATATTTGGAATAAGTAATCATTCGGTTGCAAGAAAAACTGACCGCCGATTTTAATTTATTAGTTCTTTTGTTATGACTCATAAGCGACTTTCGATGATGCGATTACTGTTATTTTTACGAAATTGTAGATTCAGCAAAAAAAAATCTATTTAGCTCGACTGTTAGTGTAACAACACATGACTCAATAACATGAAATAAGCAAGGCATGCGTTGGCTTGTATAATCGATTTTTCTTCAAATTGGGATCTTCTGAAAATTTGAAATTTTAGCCTCTGGTGCATGGTAAAAAGTTTTGGATGAATCTCACTGAAATTCCATATCACACCAAAACTAAATTGCTATTTCTCGGCACCGTCTCAATGTCTTCATTATGATTATTTTCGTTGTGGATTTATGTGAGTGGTGTTGGCGGCGGTGACAGCGGCATGCCGATTAAAACGATCAAGTGAAATTATAAGGTTGGCATATCAAAATTAGCATGAAACGAAAGTAGAAATGGTTGTGCGCGGCTCTTCAAATAAATATGCCCGATGCAAATCATTAATGAGTTTGCTTGCGTTTTGTTTAATCAAAATAATGAAAGAAAAACCACATATGTTCGGCAGGGCCTGAAAAGTGTGTACACGCTAATTCCTCTTCGCGCATATGGTATGGGGTCGCAAAATGTGAACACGTGAAAAAGAGCTCTTGCAATAAACAGCATTTTATGGAGGAGATACATTGCCGCGCACCGTCATATGTAAACCAAAAATCTAAATCTAAATACACAACATTTATTCGTTCACTTCATTTAAGAAAATTCATTGGAAAGTTGGCGTGTTTCGTGAAATATGTTTTATTCAGTTGGTGGTGTCTACAGATTTGGTGTTTGCGTGTGCGTGTGTGTGTATTTTCTTCATTTTCATTTTCGCGTATTTTCTTCGTAATCATTGCCGTTTGTGTTGTGAAAATGTACACAAATTAGTTTCGTACCACCGAAAATACGTTGGCAAAAAAGATTGTTGTATTTGTTAGGTTGTTTCATCTCGTGATGCGAATAGATAAAAGTGGTGGAAGGTGGAGGAGATCTTGAAAGGCGCAGTGTCACGGAAAAATGCTCAAGGTTTATTAATGTGTGCATTCCCGATTCATTTGGCTTGACAACGTGTTGCTTGTATAATTCGCTGATATTGTGCCACCATAAAGAAATATGCGCAAACTTTGTTGCCTGGTATTTCTTTCTTCTTCTTTTGCTTCTCGTTGGCGGTAAGTTTTTGGCTCATTTGCACCTTTTGTTCGAAAAATCGAGCGACAAACTGAAACGGGGAGGGAAAAATGTATACAAAACTACAACAACAATAACAACAACAACAACAACAATGATTTGGACTTAGCACATTTCACGTATTTGCGTTTGTACCGTAATGAGATAATGGAAATGTAGCTGAATCGTGTACTCAACCGTAAAAGAATGGATGCTAATAAAGAGCCCAGCACCGTGAAAATTCGTTCATTTCGTATGGATGTGGCGCGGTGAAAAAGTATTGCAAAGTGCGAGAATGAGTAGCGAAATGAGCAACACATTTATGGATACCGCGATGCTTTTCGAACGTTCAACTGAACGTTTATAAATGAATACCAATTCCTGGGCAAAAGCATGCACGACATTGGTGATGATAAATGCCACAGATACTCGACAATGTACAGAGAGAGAGAGAGGGAGAGAGAGAGAGAGAGAGAGAGGGAGAGAGAGAGAGAGAGAGAGAGAGAACAGCGAAGCTAAACTCATTTTCAATTCCGATTCGAATACCGAGGCCGCATACAAAATGATATAAATCTTCAAACGGTAAAATTGCCACAAGATTATGTATTACATTTCATTGTGAAAGTT
This sequence comes from Sitodiplosis mosellana, assembly GCF_009176505.1. Lineage (NCBI taxonomy): Eukaryota > Metazoa > Arthropoda > Insecta > Diptera > Cecidomyiidae > Sitodiplosis > Sitodiplosis mosellana. The sequence continues at coordinate 2,609,737 of NW_022601432.1, read as the reverse complement.
TTGTCATTTGTTCGCCCTGTGGCGTCGCGATTATTTTTTGATTGACGCCAAACGCCTGAAAATCTCGCCTCTAAGCATATGCAATTCAAATTGGATTTCAACATTGTCACTGGCTCAGTGCTTACTCCCCATCTCTCTCTCTCTCTCTCTCTCTCTCTCTCTCTCTCTCTCTCTCTCTGTGTGTGTGTATTTAGCGGTGGCGGTTCGATTTCTCTTCTTTTTTTCCATTCGAAATAGAAAATTCAACAACAATATTTACGGGCTTAGAGCTTTTATTATCAAGTACATAATCTTTGGCGAATTTTCCATTCGATTTCATTTGGATTTTTGTGTGTTCGTGTTCTCGTCACTTTGAATTGCGAATATAATCTCGTAGGCAACACCATTCAGTTGATTTATATTCAACTTCCCAAGCGAGCGCGAATGTGTGTGTGTTTGCGAGCACTTCCACCGAATCACGTGCTAACATAATCATAAAACAGATCTGCTATCACGATAAATGTGTTTGTCTGTGAAACTGAAAGTGATTGAAGCATATTAAGTGCTCATTTGTCGGAATGCGAAAGAACTGATATGGCAGACAAAACACTCTCGCACTCTTGCATTTTCCCACTCATTCACTCTCCCTATCTCCCTCTTGCGCTCCTCAGTTTTACGTGGAACGTTAATTAAAAAAAAACAAAACCATCTAAAAATCAACAAACAACTACTCTCTTCTTCAATTATTAAATTAATCGTATGCAAAACGAGTAGCGTTGAGCATGTAAGAGAACTGATCCAGATGCTACAGTGTAATATACCCTCAACTTGTCGATTTTACTGTTGAAGCTTTTTCTTTCACCTTTTCTCACACTTGCACTCACTCTTTCGCTTTCTTTCCCTCTCTACCGTTTACTTTGTCTCGTTCTCTCTTAATTCGACGCCCTTTCCCACTCCATTCCTTCGTTCGTTCGTTCACTAGCTTCGTATTCATTGTGATATAATATTTTTGTGCTAGCAAAAACTAACGCTCCAGTCTTAACATCCTAATTAAAATGTATTTAACCAGATATTTATCAAAACAACGAGGAATTTGCCTGTTGAAAGTCTACCATTGTGTGTACCGTGTGTGTTTGTGTCAAACGTTGAGTCGCGATTTGATGATTTTCAACCGCTCCGTTGCTATCGCTGAGAAATTCATTCAATCTCTTTGTTGTGTATTCCCATTCTCTCTATGTATCTCCTCATCACCTCTTGCCTCCTCTCTCTCTCTCTCTCTCTCTCTCTCTCTCTCTCTCTCTCTCTCTC
>NW_022601432.1:2600684-2608440 GCF_009176505.1 Sitodiplosis mosellana | reverse complement strand
CTCTCTCTCTCTCTCTCTCTCTCTCTCTCTCTCTCTCTCTCTCTCTCTAAATAAATCATCAGGTGGGATTCTCTATTCATAGTTTAACTTTTCACAACAACAAAAATAACGACAGAAACGAAAGAAAAAATCGCGCAAAAAAATTATACATGTTTTTGATTTACACCAAAGCGCTTTGCTAACGTTAATGTTCAACTCTGCTATCGTCACATGAATAGTGTGATGTTTATTTTCCATTTTATCGTGGTGAACAAGCGTGAAATCACGGTGCATAGTATTTAATTAGTTGGTTCACATTACTGTGTACAGTAGACAACAGCTGATAAAATAACATAGAAGAGTGGGTGAGATAGAGAGAGAGAGAGAGAGAGAGAGTATTTAACCGAATAAATTATGATCAGCACAAACAAATAAACAGCAAGTTAGTTTTGATAAACAAAACATATCAATTGAATATTTCACTCTCACGCTCTCTCTGTCAAGTACAAATTGTACACAGTATTTGTGCGTGGTGGTGAAGTATGCTGTATGGGCATCAAGAAGAAAACTAAGTATCATTTTCGTTTTGCCGATTAATTTAAATGCTCAAATGGAAACGAAAGTAAAAATCTGAATTGACTGACTGTGCATAAAAATGGTATAGAAATGTTAGTAATCAATTCATTTATGAAAGTTTTTTTTTTCCACCTAATTATGACCGGGTCGTTTTTTCACAGTTAAAATGGTGCCGTTGACGCTGTTTGTTCTGGGCATTTGACAGAAGTTATTTTAACGCAATCGATCACCAAAATATTTTGCCGATCCAAGTCTTTTTTACTATGCATTTTGAATGTTCATAAATCTTATGACCGCAGAGACGATGATGATGATTCAATTTTTTATAGCCCGTTCGGGACTAGTGAAAGTAGGAAAAGTCGGCGAACAGAAAAAAAAAATGACAATAGCCGTTGGCTTTTCTGCGAAGATCCAATAACAAAGTAAATTACTATGTGTGCGGTTTGTTGCATATATACATCCACACACACAAAATAAGGCTTCATATCCAGGCCATAAACATAACTTATTATTTGTAATTTTTATGATCGCACACAAAACTCAATCGTTGCGTTTATCCACAGACAATCTAAAGTTTTGGTTATCCATGTGCACGCGATATCATACGAAGATAAATGGTTGGGAGGAGAGGTCAGTGGGATGGATATTGGTCGTGGTGTTGTATTATCGGTGGTTTTGTATCAGTCGAAAATTGGTGGGTAAACAAGCAAATATCATCAGAGTAAGCACTAAGGAAATAAATAGCAGGGAAATCAAAACGCTTAAACGGCTGTCTTTCGTTCACTCATCATCTTTCGGCTCTTGCTAGTTCGCGTATCCCTAAAGTCAATCGTAGCGTTGTTGTTTTTTTTTGTTAGAACATATCAAGACATCAAATCGTCCAGCTTTAATATATATATATATCTGTAGCCCCGTTCATTTTTACGGTTTGTTCCTTGTTTCGCATCAACATTTTTACGATCAAATTATGTTGAAGTCGGTCAAATGTCGTTGGTAATGTGATTTGACGGGCCGCGCACGCAATGCAATGTTTGCATGCTCAATTCAAGCTCGAGTATTAATGTATCGGTTATTTCAACATTTTAACGATGCATTGCATCGACATTCAGTATTCTCAGTCAGCAAAATGATCCGACCAAATATCAGATTGGAATATGCTGTACACACAGATTGAAAGAGAGAGAGAGAGAGAAAGAAGGAGAGGCGGGAAGAGAGGGGGATACAAATGCCATCGCACAACAAGCTGAGACATTATCCAATTACTATTATTGCTACGTCCTATGGCATCGTTTTATTTGTTGTTTATGTGTCACTTTGTCGTTCATCGTGCACACATCTCGCTGACAGCAACAACAGCATCGCGGACTCAAAACCAGCAACAGGAATATGTATATAGAAATGGGAAAAGCTGATGATGAGCTTTCTGTGCTATCGGAATTATATGCACAACAGGCCATTGCCAGAGATGAGAGCGTACACATGAATGGCAATTGTACGGAATAAAGCAACGACAATGAAATACATTTTATGCGCATACAATGTAATCCTGTGCTCCAGCAGCTTTTTAAGCCCCGGCTCCATGCGCCACACACATCCGAATCACATCGAAATTGTATCGGGATAATGTATGTTTTATAGACAAATAAAAAGGTATTTAACGACAAACACAACGTGAATGCCGCTTGCGCTTTTGTTTTCATGCGGATTTCGTTTGACCTCTTTTTTTTGTTTGTTTGTTTGTTCTGCTGTCGTCTTCATCTTGATTGTCTAACCATCAACACCAATGCGCGCAATATAGCATTTGTTTTTAAATGCACACAATGCTGCCGAAGATTCACGTTCAACTTCTATGACTATTCTTGCACATTTGTTTTACACTTTTTTACAGTCGTCAATACAATCATCATCATCATCATCACCACCAAACCAACATTCACGCAGACTTGTTGAAAATGGCAACAGCAGCAGCAACAGAAGCTCAGAAGAGCAGCGAAACAGTGCGAGTAAATCCAATCAATTTGTTATGATATGTTTTCTGTTGCTATGCTATTTTATGTTTATATTTCCACTTTAATGTTGCTTCAACTCAATCTTCTACACTTCACACTAGTCGAAATTTGAGTCAAGTGCTTACACAATGAATATTATGCAGTATTTGGAAGTGCTTGAAAATGATTTGGTTGGACCATTTTGAATCCGTTTGCAACATTACAACGTTTCTAAGTAATCATTATGCTCATTTGATTTATAAAGGGAACGCATTTCAACCTTTCGATGCAATCGGCAACAATCATGCGCGGTTTTTGCAGACTATCGATTATCGATTAAGTGGACTTAAAGTTCAAGTTAAAAATCGTTGAAGGGTTTTTTATTTGCACTTTTTTTTTATAATACTTATTCAGAGGTGCAAAATCGAGGAAGGAACTTTCTTCGACATAAGAATATCGGTTTTTATTGGAATTTAATTCACATGATGCGACGCATCGAAAGTGAATGTTTTGCAAAGAAATGCATACATTTTCATCTCAATGGAAGAGAATTCAAGAGAAAAATTCGATACGTGAAGTTATGAAAGGGAGAGCGAGAGAGCGAAACAGACAGAGAAGTGAGTGGAAAGAGAGTGAGAGAGATAAACGGCAAATCAGAATACCATATCCTCGGTATCCAATGTAATTGAAGCATGCATTGTTGGTCACTAATTTTTTGAGTATCCTTTTGAGTAAACCGTTTGGAAATCGTTATGCTTATATTTAGTTTTCTCTTTGGTTCAAAATAAATCCCCACTTCATTTGTTTGAATGATTACGATGTTGTTTGAGCGGGAAAGAGCCTCACTTTCATACACAACCGTATCCAAAGTGCAGCGAATCTGTTGTAATAATACGTATAATGGTGAATAAGAGTTACCGATCCGGATCAATGTCAATGTGTACACCACCATCACCAACATTCAGATCAATGCATATTTTCGATTCGAACACGCGAAAAGACAGCAAATAAATCGAACTGATTCAATGCTCGTTAAAATTGCTCGCTCAATCAGTGCAAACGAACAAATGAGAATGAATCAACGAAATTCCATTCCACCTCGGGCTCATGGAATTTGAATTTATGCAGATTGGAAAATGGAATAATGACAATCAAACAAAGAAAAAGGCAAAACCAAATTGTAAACTACATTGCAACAGCACACAGCATCATCGCACAGTACAGAGAGCAATAGCATTTAGCTCCAATATTTCTTCACTGCAAAACATTTTGTGCATCACTGAAGCCGGCAAATGCAAGGAACGAGTGAATGAATGAACGAACGAACGAACATGCACACATTCGAGAATTCATACTCTATCGCATTTATTCGTATCAATTTTACAAATGATTTTATGCGAACCAAATCAGTTCAATCCGTAACTGTTGACTGTTACCGGTTATATGCATAAATAAACAACGATTGCTTCCACCCACTCCACAAAATTGGTTCGATTTGCCAGTTTTTCATGCATAACGGAATCAAATAACATAAATGACTTGAGTCAAGATTAAAATTCGACGATTTCTAGCTTTCCTTCTCCCAATGTGTTTCTCTATTGCTATATATATTCATTCTGCTGACGAAGATGCATTTGTATTTATGTGCTTTGAGTGATTTTTCACATTTTCGTCATCACAAATCCGATTTGGAACATTTTACACGAAGCATTTCTATTATACAGCACTATACGGCACATACAGATTTATGTTTGTTGCTCATGTGTATAACAGCCATTCGTAAGATACCTATATGATTTTGCTTTGAAATCGTTTATTTTTCCAATTATTTTCTTATTCCATATATGAAAACCTCTTATAGCGACACATGAAACATGATTGAATGGTAAACAATTTGTGTGTGTGCATATTTACAGGGAATGATAATCGCAAATTTCACACAAAAGCTACCATACACATTGATACAACTTCCTAGTTCTGCATAAATGGAATTTCAAATAATGAAGAATTCCCTTTTACCTCATACAGGAATGTGCAGAGCCATTTTTGATTCATTGCTTCGATGATACTTTTTATGCATGTTCATGTTAATACAAGCATATGCTAAGGTTTTTTTTTTATTTCGAACCAGACTTTAACTTTAAAAAAATGCTTGAGACTCAAATCGAACAGACTAATTATTTCAAGTGACGGCATCTACCGATGCATCAATGTTGTGTCCTCTAAGTAAGCTTCAAATCTAATTTAATTGGAACTCTCGAATCCAGATTCAATTGCAGCACATTCAATCACCCATAAGTGAAATAACTACAGGAAATGTATTCAATTAATTAAATAATCACCGCTTTGATTGTCCGTAATATGTATGCATGTAAAAAGTGTTGGAGGTCTAAGTGCATGATGGTACGCAAGGTAATTATTTGCTTGACAATGTAAGGGAAATCGATTAAAATTGAAAATTATCATTATAATGTGAAGTAAGTGTGCAAATACTAAACCGAAATGTTAGTTCGAGGAAATAATCAACATAAAGACCCAGCTTCGGTCGAACAATGTATAAAGTGATGTGGAATTTTCTTTGGATGTTGAAAATTACAGGTTGAATTGTGCATCAATTCAGGTACTGTTCTAGGTACTCCAAGTTTATTTGGAATTCTTTTTTGGAGTGAGTCGAGAACTATAAAAAAAAGTTTTATGTTTATTAATTGCGATAAAGGGAATAATCGTGGCATTCCAGGGGCGTTCTGTACGAAATGTATAAAAAAAAAGTGGTTTTCTTTGAAATGCAATATAAATGGCGCACCATGCTGAGCTATAGCTCACCATATATATGGCTCAACAGAATCTAACTATATTTCATATCATATTGATCGTGTTACGTTTCCGTGAGGAAGAAGCCTAATACAAAGTTTGTATTACGAACCGTGACTTCTTGAAAAACCCTTTTCCCATCTCTACAATGCTGCAATTATCCATATCGAAAGCAATTTAATTCAAGTTTTGATTCAGTGCCAGGCATTTGCTAAGCGATTTTAATCAAATGTGAGATTTTTTTCATAAATTCATAAACTCTATTTCAATAAGCCCAACCGAAAGATAAAGTGCAAGTCAAATGTGATCCTCTCCAGTACAATTCGTAATTATTCAATCAATCAAACCCAGCTCGGTCAATTTGTCGAAATAAAATATAAGTGAAATATTCACATGCTTGTTTGTTGCCTTTGCTATAATCGCGCAAAATGCGACCATTTAATCTCTTCTACCGACAAAAGTATTAAATATTTTTGAAATTTGTGGAATTTATTCGAATTCCAACTCGTTAAACTCGTGTCGGTAGTGTTACGAATCTAATTAAATTAAGTTTCAATAAACCAACAACTTTCATTAAACGGCTTATAAAAAGTCGAGATGAAATATTCAGGATATATATCGCTACTACATCATTCGATGTACCATTTGGATGCGAACAACAGAGGAAATGCCGCAAATTTTCGCTGATGCTACTCAAAAAAGTAAAATTAAAAAACGAAAACTTCTACTCGTGTCTGTGGTTCAATGCAAATTTTCGTTCGACGCACCGTACATATTGATGTACGTATTAACAACAATTTATAAGTTTTACTGTAATACTACCGCATTTGCATTCTTAATTTAACTAAATAAATTCAAAATGTAAGCATTTCAAAGGATGACGTTCCCTTTCCGACATTTCAAACCCTATTGAAACAAGAAATATCAAGTTTTAATAAGTGCTGCACAAAAGCCAGAGATGAAGTTTTTGGAAAATATTTTCTGTTTTTACGTGAAATTTAAATTCATCCGAAACTTTTTTCTGGTCTTTGGAATTCCTATGAAATGCACATGATGATTCATACAGCTCAAGGTAGCATGTTATCTTTTTCCCATTTTCAACAACAATCGGATTCAACTATGAATCCAATTAATTCCAAACGTGCGTTCGAACTCATATTCCAAGAAATTGTTCATATATTTGATTAAAATTCCATCAACAACAAAGCAGAATAATAGTTGTGTTGAAAGTTATCAACTCATTGGTTTTCAAAAAATCCATTAAAAATGTTCCATCAAAATGTAAATAAAAACACATTTTGTTCGGGAAAAGCCGTCGTATTAAAATGTTGAAAGATGTTGGCGTTCGCATAAAATTCCAAGGCAACATTGATAAAAGTAATCTTTGTTGGTGTTTTCGATTTGTTTTCGAATGGTTGTTGACAATATTTCGAAAATAAAACGCACATTGGAAACAAAAAATGTAAAATCCAGGATGGCAGAAATGTCATTAAAACAAAGAACGTTAATTAAAAATTGTGCTGTCATTAATGATTTTTGTTAATCTTTTGGAGCGTTGTAAAAAAAAGATTTAAATTTAATTAACTTTTCGTATGGGTGCGATAATAATATGCGCGGCAAGGGCATAACGTACATAGCCAAGCATATTCTGTGTGATTCACCTGTGAATGAAAATTGGTTCGTTTTGCGTGTGAGGCAGAGTGAGAGTGAGAGCGAGACAGAGAGAATTTGTGTGATGTGCGGTGCTCCGATGATGCATACCATCTGACCGTATGACAATACCTAGGATAAGTTAAGAAGAGGGAAAAAAAAAATTGATTATTACGTAACAAAACGACATTTACATGGAAACGAAGACCCCGAAATGCGAATCGAATTAATCAAACGTAATCATGGGTTCTGATGCAGATTAGCCATTTTTCGTCTTCCTTTCGATCCATTTTGTTGGTGTTTTGTGCTACTGCTTCTGCTGGTGGTATTTTAGGAAACGAGGAGGTAGATGACTCGGTTCGAGTCGCATATCTTGCACGCGCGTTTCTGCTTCGTCAACCACCGAGATATGCCGACAGACCGAGGTAAGCCAATGCACAAATAATGTAATGCGAATCGAAATCTATATTTAAATTACTTTGTGATAAGTATTTTGATATTCAAATACGGCTACGAAGCATTATTGTTTTTATTGTTGCGATTTGCCGTTGGCATTCGCCAGCGAACCTTTAAAAAAAAATTATATTCTCATTTTTCCGTCGCTATCCATCTTAGCTTCCCATTCGTTTTTCGGATAAAAAAAAATCGAATTTTTCATTTGTGCCGGTACAAAAACCATTTCTCGCTTTCTCAGTCACTCAATCCCTCTCTCTCTCTCTCTCTCTCTCTCTCTCTCTCTCTCTCTCTCTCTC
>NW_022601432.1:2598367-2600674 GCF_009176505.1 Sitodiplosis mosellana | reverse complement strand
GAGAGAGAGAGAGAGAGAGAGAGAGAGAGAGAGAGAGAGAGAGAGAGTTAGAGAGGGCGAAAAAATCGAAACAAGTGATAGAAATTAGAAAAATTAGATAGCGAACCGAAAACAAGTTGTTGAAATGTTGAAGTGCGAAAAAATAATGTAATACTATGGGACACCGAAAACATACTTTACGTCAATGTTATTTTGCCTGAAACCCCATCAACAATACGAAAAGCAAGAGGGAAAAAACCATACGCAGAAAGGAATGATTTCGTTATCTGTTCTGGTGGGCTTAAGTGAAGGAGCAAGGTAAGGAAGAAGAAGTAACAACAACAATAACAAAGATTCGTGGAATCGGAAGGTATTAGTGGCAACGCTTACTTTTCCCTGTTCCTTCGTCAGCTCCGCATGGCCTCGTACACAAAATATGCCCGGCGGTGGAGAAGGGGGAGAAAGAGAATATATATCTATATATGGGCAAAGATAAAACCGAAATTCAATATGCATGGAATCAACGCTACCCCATGTCGAACCCATCAATTTTCATATTTACCGCTGCCACATCAACTGCAATACAAACATGCAAAACCAAATAAATACCAATTTCAAATGAAGTATCAAAACACCGTTTCTTATTTTCGTTTGCACTTAAATACAACATTTTTGAGGCTCATTTTATTTCATAGTGTATTCCCTTGTTCCAGAGTAACAAATAACAAAAATGAATTTGTTAGATTTTGCCAATTTTTGTGTATGCTTTACGACAGTCTATCAAAATGAACTCATTATCTGAGTAGTACAATGGATATTGTGATTTTGTTACAGTTTGTGTTATCCGTTTCTCTTGACTTGAGTCAATTTTTCTATTAAATGTGAGTTTTTTGTTTTTGTAGCCACGGAAATTCACTTTTTTTCAGTATTTGTGTTACTTTTTATGCTCTAAAGGCATAGAAAATGTGGTGAAATATCGATGTATCAATATTTGAATAGAATAATCATCGATATCGTCTTCAAGGATTATTAGAGAATTATCGCTCACAAATATTTTTGAATTTGAATGGACTCAAACCAGGAGAACACAGTGATCTACATGGGTAACAATGCTTGCGGAATAATATTTATAAGTATAAATTCTAAATATTTTAATCATATTTCCTTGATCGATTGATAGAAACTATTTGGTTCGTCTATAACCCAACACACTGATACAAATTACATTTAAACCAATTTATAAAATTATCAAAAAAAAATAATGTGTTCAATTGTATCGGCAATTAGAAAAACAAAACGGTACAAATTTACTTTGCACAGACAAACGCAACGAAGAAAAGACAGAGAAAAAAAATTCAACTGAAACGTAATTATTTCCGTCCATTTATGGGCATTTTTGAAATAGAAAAAGAAAGAAAAGGTGTAGAGCTTGAGTAAAAAGCCGGTTTTAAACACTAAAATGCAGTCGCAAGTATCGTATATAATATCGTTTGTAATGTGGCTAATTTCTAGTAATTCGTTCCGTAATTCCATACCGGATCAATCATCGAGATTGATGATTTTACCATTCGGTCGTTGTGTTTGTGTATTTGAATTTCGCGCGTGAACCCAAACACCGAAAATTTGTTATTGAATCTCTCTATCTAAATTAATAAACGCGATCCTGATAGCTATTGTCTTGGGTGCGATTTTGCATTTGGCTGGCGTTCATTTGCTGATAGTGTCGCATCATGTGGCCTGGCCGACGTGGCGGAGCCAAATACTCGAACATACTTTGCAAATGATGCGACAACATTTTGCTTAGATCGCATGGCATTGGATCCGACCAGAAGAAATCATGATTCAGTGCGGCATCCGCATCGATTCGCGTCTTTGGATCCAATTGCAATAGTTTGTCTAGTAAATCACAGCCATGCGAATCTTTAACATAGGCTTTCAGTCGATCTTTCACCTTTCGCTTGTGTCCCATTGGCAACTCCATTTTCGAATAGAGCTCCAAATCCTGCACACCTGGCCACACCTGAGAAAGTAACAAACAAAACACAAAAAAAATTTGTTCAATTTTGTAGAATGGACACAGATTGAGAGTCAATAGAAATCGCAGTTTGAGTATCGATTCCAAAGAATTTAGTGATTTTTGAATAAAAAACCGCTTACTTCTGGTGTGAAGGAGCCACAAAGCTGTGAAATGAAAATGATCTGTTGTTGTTCGGTATTTCCCTGCATGATTGGTGATCGCGTCCACATTTCAGCCATTATACATCCCGCGCCCCACATATCGACCGGTGGCCCGTAGTTTCGATCGCCCAGAAGAAGTTCTGAGTTTCA
>NW_022601432.1:2575844-2598357 GCF_009176505.1 Sitodiplosis mosellana | reverse complement strand
TTCACAAAAGTCGAACACCAAGTAGAAGGTTGAGCGGTATCGATTGTGTGCAGAGGCCTTTGTGCGACAGATTTCAATCAAATTCACCACATTTTCGTGTTTCAAGAGTTGCAAAATTCGAATCTCTCGCAACGCCGTAATTGGAAACTGTAGACAAACCAACAAAAAATCAGAACATCAAAATGACCTGGAAAAAATGAATGACATTGTGAATACTAACGCCTTCTTTTTCATTATCCATAAGAACTTTTTTCATCGCGACAAATTTCTTGTTGGAACGTTTTTCACGTGCTTTGAACACTTCACCGAATGTGCCCTGACCAATTTTCGCCACTTTCTCATATTTAGTTGACTCGTCACAATAGGGAAAATCATAGTTTTCAATGTATTTATAATTAGCAAGCATCGTTTGGCTGCTTGACGTTGCTTCACCACCGCTGGGATTAGAATTACTGCTGGATTTCTGTGATGAAGTGGCTGTTGAACCGGCGGCAGTGTGTGATTGCATCGATGGAACAGTTGATGGACCAAATTGACTTGTATTTAGACTACTTGATGATGTATCCATCGATTCACCGTCACGACCACCTCTACTTGCCATGGTTTTGTTATTTGTATCGTATCAAATGCAATTCTTTAGTTACAACTCTACTTTGTCTCAATCATCAATTGGATTGAGCCGTTAAAAGTACGAAACGAAATGTTTCATTCAAAACCAAATGAACCGATACAATGCGAATGAAAAAAAAACAACAGTCGTCAATTTTATTAGCAAATTTGACATTGACGGATGTTCGTGTCTTAAGTAAAAGTAGCATAACACTCGCTCAAAATGGCCAAAGCAAAATGTGAACGTCAATTGCGATGGAGACGGTGGATTTTGTGTATTATTTTTGTTCGAAATGCGGCATTTTCAATCGTAATTGAGCTATGGCTTTAAATTTTGGTTTTTTCAAGTCTTCTTTGAAAAGAAATTCGTTTTTTTTTTCTCAATAAAAAATTTCTTTTCTTACAAAAAGCGATGGTTCGAGCATTACCTTCCTTGAAGAAAAACACCGTATTCATTATGATTCCAACAAATTTATTTCCTTATTTTAAAACAATACTAAAATCTCTTACAGCAAAATCAATTTTCAAGCTTGATTTCGACAAATGATCGATATTCGTTGATCTTTAACCACCTCATTGCCCATGAATTTGGATTTTGATGCCAAAACTTCGTGTGAAAATTTGTATCGAGCTGAATCTTTCATGATATACAACGAACGTCTTTTGAGTAAAATATCAACAAAGTAGCTAAATTCCGATTTCTCCAGATTGTTGACCTCTTGTTTCGATTGGTTGCCACTTTGCTTTCTATCATCTCCACCTTCTCGACTTTGTTTGTGTTGATTTTCGTCAACTCGTTTCAGCCTCATGATGCAATCGGTCAGTAAACTAAGTCCGGCAATTGTAGTACCACAATACCGTGAACTATCAACATGTGGTTTTATGATGCCATCAGCAGCCAAATCAAGAATATGTACATGTGGTAAGACATTTGCAACGAATGCTTTACTTCTGACACGTTCGAAGATTCTTTCATTTTCTGGCCACCAATCAGTTTTTTCCATTTCACGATACCCATGAATGGCATCGTCCCAATGATCGTATTGGTATCGCATCCGTTTCATGGTTTTCTTCGTCTCAGCAAACAAATGCTCCTCCTCTTCTTCGCTAATGAAATCCTCAATCAGAATCATATCACGAACGAATTCAGTTTTAACATCAGCCGGCCACTCATCGTAGAAATCGAAGAGGTGATTTTGATTTTGATTTTGATTATTCGGTTGCACCAAATCAAACTGCGTTTTTGACGAATGATAGCGATGATGTAACGAGATACACTTTAAGTCACATTTTAATTTACATGCTGAATGATTATTGCTAAGAGATTGACTAAAATTTCGCTGATTTTGATACAAAATTGGCCATATTTTCCACAGAATATGCCGTTGCTGCCGAACACCAGCCACCAAAACCATTTTCGCACACTTTGTTATTGTTCAACTCGGTGTTGACATTGAACGAATGTCAAGCGAATTCGATTTCGAAATATTCGAATCAGCTGCATTCGTGTAAATAGCAATTTCTGCCTGTAGATGTGTTGGTATGCGAGCGAGAAAGACAGATTTCTCTACTTACTTGCACATGAGCTCAATCTTTTGTATATTGAAGCTAATTGTGTACATATTTTGATGCAAGGAATATCAATTTCCTAGAATGTACATCTCCAATGGATCGAATATCAAAGGTCGACATTTTTTACCGGGAAGCCAAAGTACGTCAGAGATTGTGCTTAAAAATACAGAAGAACTACGCCGAATTTTGCAATCCCAAATAAATTTTTCGATTTCATGTTTTTCAATCGCAAAACCAAATGTGATCAATTTCAAATAGAGTCATTTCCATGTGGGAGGTACACAAAATACACATTTTGTTCAATCAATATTTATTCTTATTTTTAAAATCATCTAGTCTACAAGTCTACATAAATCATTTTGTAAATTAATTTCATAAATTAAAAAAAATCTTTGTAATACAATTTATAAACGTTTTCATTTTTAAAAAAATATCTTCGTTTTTTGTAGCAAAAGAAAAAAACATATTTGAAAAGACATAAATTTTCATTTAGTAAAGCTTGAAATTCTAGCCTTGAATACTTTAAATCTAAATGCCTCAAATGAATCCAAAAACAAATTTCAAATTTATATATTCACAGTTGATTCGTTTTCAAATTATTTTTCATTCTCTTTCCTTCTCTCTCGTTCACAGAGGGAGTACTCTTTGTATGTCTATCTATTTCACAATTTCTTTTGAGCATCTTAGTAGCAAATGGAAGGACACTTGTTGAATCATCATAATTAAATATATCCACTAAATTCACATTTTGTGGTTAGTTTTCTTCGTGGTAAGTCGTATTTGGGTAACTTACTTCTCTCTCTCGTTAGAGTGTTGAATTACACCCGAAAGAACTACGCATTTTGAGCATATTGTAACACCAATCAATGGACACTCTCTGTGTTTTCCAATAATAAAAAAATGTGTCCATTGTTTTGATTAAAATATCAATTGTATGAGGTATGAAACCAAACTTTAAGATCGCAGCTGATACATTGGTCGATTTTCGCCTGGAATTCAACCATATACGATATCCGTTGCTATTTGCTTTTACTGGCCATCGTTTGACATTTCATGAGCTCGTCGAACTTTTTCGAACAATTCTCACAGTTTTCATAGGAAAAACTGAAAAAAAAATCAACAGAAAAATGATTATTATGTGAAATTGATCAATTCAGAATTCTAAAAAAAATTTCTTCTTCGCATTGACCACTTACTTGATTGCCGTTGATAGAGCGCGATTCTTTTCAATTTCATTGTTTAGTTGCTGTTGCATCGACAAAATAATTTCGTTTTTGGCTCTGAGTTGCATTTTTAAATGGTTGATCGTATCTTCTTGTGCCTCAAAAATGGCTCGACATTCTTCGATCGATTCCGAGTACGTTGGCGGCTCGTCCAGGCAGAAGAAATCCCGTACGGGCTGTGAATTTCGGTATGTTTCATTGGCCATAATTGTGTTTATAAATATTTGTAGTCCCTGAACGCGATTACTCAAGAATAAACTACTGAAATTATCACCGAATAGCTTTTTGCGTGGCAACGTGAGCGGCGGCAAATGCGGAAATGTCGTTTTTAGCTTGCTGTTGAGCCGCTGAAAATCGGTGTAACGACGTAATACCAGCCAACAGTCATTTGTAAATGGATTCTCGACTCGCAGTTTATATACCTACAAAAAGTGGATGCAAACGGTTATTTTTGATAGTATTTTGATAAAAGAGAAGAAAAACATTCATCTAAAAATTGAACTCTTGTGGAAAAACGTCGAAAATCATGAAATTAAGTTTACCGTGAATCTGGCTCGTTCTTCCATAACTTCGTATCCCACGATTGGTATGCGAATATTATCCGGATCACAAAAGCCGACGCTTGGTGATTGTGTTGATGCACTCGATGCACTGGATGTCATACTGCCCGCCGTTTGGCTGCTATGTCCACTTTGAATCGACATCCTTTTCGTGTGTAGATTTCGTGGCGGCGTGTTCATTGATTTTGCGACCGTTGCGCTCTTCTTTGGTCGATTTAATGAATGATCGAACGTATTCGTCGATATTGATTGAAAGCTTTGTGTTGGAACTTGTGTACTGGCAATTGATTTCAGATGAAATTCCGATTTGGCATTAACCAATACATTCGCCTCATCTGGCATACACGACAAATCGGTCTCCGAATGCGAACGAATAATATGATTGTGTTTCCGTCGAAACGAATCGGTCGTAGACAATATCGATGATGATGCAGTTGCTGCTAAATTTGGTGTTGAGTGGAACTTCAACTTACTCACACTGATATTGGATTTGCTGTTATCAATTTGGTTCGATTTTATCACTGAACTCTTACAAAGTACACTACTTATCGGATTGGTAGTGCGTTGTGTGTATTTCGTTGATTTTTGTTGTGCATTCAATGGTTGTGTTTGCTTACGATAAATTTGGTGCGTTTCCTTCTCCTGCTTCAACAAACTGTGTTCTCGTTTTTTCAATGCTCGTTGTGACATTTCTCACGTTCTTGTTGTCGTTTGTGGTGCGTGTGTATGTGCGAGTGCTGCTTTATGCCACAATTTGCATAAATGTCAATCAAAATTTTCTTTCTTATCCGTTTGCTTGAATGATCACACAACCACAATGCACAGGCACACACTCAATCATTCGATTGATTTACAACGCCCATTGAAACTGTTTTCAATTCTATCACCTGTGCAATATCTAATCTCTATGTGTGAAAGTGACAGAGACAAAATTGGCAGAGAAACAGACAAAAAAAAAACTTTGTCGTCGTCGTCGTGCTGTATGTATTCACTCTTTCTCTCGAACTTGTTAAGAACCACTTGTGTATAAATTACTTTATTTCGTGCTAAACGTATCGAAACCGAAACCGACTCTATGGTATTTTATTCTGCAAGTTAATAGTGGTGGTATTGTTTTTGCTATTATCGCAATTATATTCGTCTGACTCGGTTCACCATATGGATATATATATATATATAATCGGTTGTATGTGATGAGTGTATGTGCGTCTCTTGATCGCACTGCTTCATTCCAAAAATGTACGATGTTTTTGTTACGCGACACTGAGCAATTTAGCATTCATAATTCTCCAACAGTACAGTACAATTGTACACACGAATGCGTATGCACTTCAAATGCTTAAACCACACAATATTCTTTCTAGTATTTTTATTTTCCTTTCTGCTATTCGTGTTCTTGTTTCGTATATTATTTCTTGTTGCAGTCTTTAACCATCCGAGCAACAAAACGAGCAGTAAATCGAAACGTTCAAATGAAATGACCCTATTTTAAAATGCAACAACATATGAAAAAACAACAAACAACAAACAATAAATAATATATATGCTCAACAAAATCAAATCAAAATAATAATGATTGAACATAAAAACCGAAAAATCATACGATAAAAAACAAAATAAGAAAACAACAGAAACCGTCCAGACCAAACACACACACTCAGCGCGTATATCGAATGGCAAGCAGAACAACGTAAAATAGTAAACGATAGAATGAAAAATGAGAGAGGGAGAGAAAATGAAAACAATAAACTTCATTCGTTGCACAGCACATAGACTTTGACAGTTCGAATATATGTGCGGCGAACGTGTTCGAAATGCGAAATAGAAATTCGAACATGGTATTGTTGTCGGTTGGAAAAAATTTGGTACATAAATCCATCAACCGTACCGGAAATCTAAGCAAAAACTTTTATTCGCAATAAATTTTATTCAAAATTTTCAATTCATTGCGAGTTGAAGCGATGGATGGAAGTTTTGTTAGAGTTTGTTTAGCCGCTTGTTTCGGCACATGCAAACAAACTACGATATTTCTAATCAGAATAAACACACATTTTATCGATCAAACTTCGTTTGGGTTTTTTTGGGAGGATGTGTGAAACAATATTGGACCTTGTAACTATTTGCGGTTGTTGTTTTTGTTTTGCCTTAATCGAATGTTAAAAACGAACATTAGCCAAAGTACTAACGTAAGAATGAGCGATAATGATGCCGACAGTGATACAGAGACCTATTGTAAGTAGTCGTCATTGCGGGTTTTTTTTTTGCACATCTCTTTAGTTGCCAGTTTTGAAATAAGTCAAACGGTATCATTTTTTTTGTGTCACCAGTTTTAACGCCAGTCAACGAATACAATATCGTGGATAAAATTCAATCGGCAAATAATTTATTGTTTGCATCGATTAACGACAAAGAGCACGATATGGAAATTGAACAGCAACCCAGTGAAATCGCAATCAAATCGGATAAATTTCTGCTGCAATCAAAGCATCGTGTTACATTTTCATCGGATATTGAAGAGTACGAAGATAATGGGAGCGAAGCGGAAAGTGCCGATATACAATATAAGGATGATGAAGCGATTGACAAAGAGATTGCCGAGATTATTGAACGAGGTGAAAGAGCACCCAGCAAACAGTCGGTCAACACTGATAACGATCAAATCGATGGCTTTATGAAGCGATTGTCGATCGAAGAGATTGTCAACTATTCGAATGACGAAGATAGTGTGTCCGATGATAATGAATATACCAGCGAGGTGGAAGTAGTTGAAGAGATAAATGAGGCCATAGTTGCGGAAGAAAGAGAAAATAGTGTAACGCCATCACCAGTACCAATTGAAATTGTAGACAATGCCAATGAACAAACTGCTGAAATTGAAAAACGAAAAAGGGCACCGATGTTAAGTAGAAACAATGAAAATGACCCACCGTGTAGAGCATGCAATAAAGTCACCAGTTCATCAGCTAGAGACTATGATTCTGCATTGAAGTCTAATCAAGCTAGATGCAGCGCTAAAACGGCAGCTGGCAACAGACCGGCCACTTCACAAACCAAACGAATCGCATCAGCAAATGTGCGTCGATGTTCGGCCAATAAACACATCATGAATCAAGACGATCTCCTTAAGATACATTTAAATGTGCGATCATGTTGCGAGAATAAGTACTTGGACAATAATCGGTTGCCACGGTACAATGGATACATTTCCCAGTATGGACTAAGCAAAGATCAACTGGAGACACGCGAATCGAATCGACAGAAATATTTGGAGAAACGTGCACGACGCGAACGCGAAATAATGCGAGCGAAACAACAAATCGCCCATTTGAATGAGCTGGCATTTCAACAGTGGCTCATACGAAAAAACCGTTCATCACGGCCCAAATATAAGAATATGTACGATTCGGTGGAACCAAAGCCAACAATTAAATACCATCCATCGGCAAAATTTAGCCGATCAAGCGAAAGTAGTTCATAACCAATGTTGATGCAAGTCAATTTAGTGTTTCGTTTTTACTATTCATTTGAATTTCGACTGGAATTCAAGTATCGACGACTGATTGAAATTTGCTAAAATTTAGACAAAAAAAAACAATCGAAACATTTCGAATACTCGGTGTGTTATGGATTCTTATTGAGAATTTTTCAAAAGTGAAAAGAAAATTCACTCATATTTTTGGCTATGAGAAATTGAGAAACGTACAAAACTACATTTCAACCGTATGAACTTCCTGTGTGTTAAAATTGTTGTGTTGTCGTTATCGTCTCCCGCAAGTGAAATTGACCGTCTGTGTAACTGTTTCACGGTATTTACACTTATACTGAAACATGTAAATGTTTCAGCATCCCACATACACGAGCATGCCTCCTTTGATATACAACCGTACAACCGTTTGCAACTACCACAACGATGCGCCGCTACTTCGACGCAGTCCGTTTCCTGGAAATTTGCCTGTGTGTGTCTCGCACACACAAATAATACGCATCTTGACTCTGTTTTCTACAGACGGTGCATTCGACGACAGTTCGCGTCGCTGTGTTCATTTCAATACTGTTCAGTTTAGACGTAGTCTGCAGAGTGAATCGAACATCACAACGAAAAATTGCGATACAGCTGGGATCAGCATAAACAAACAGTCTCAAATACAAAAAAGTAGAGTCAAATAAATCACCACAGTAAAAATAAATCAATTTGTAATTGATTGCACTATCGCATTGGAGAAAAGGAAAAAGAGTAAGATTTTTTTTCGTTGCAATATTTCAATCATTTTTTGCAGTTGATGATTAGATAAAGCGTAGTTTTATTGATAGATTGTGATTAAAATGCTATCGTCCCTTATAAATTGATGATTCTATCGCAAAAACTGTTGAGTTTTCGATTTGATCAATGTGAATTAGGTTACAATTCTTTTTGCAAGGTATAACCGTGATATTTTCGTCCGATTTTTATTTTTATTTCAACAACAAATGAAATTAATAAAAACCAACCAAATTCAGTTGCACAGTGTGACGCAAAATAAATAAAATCCACCACACCAAATGACGCATGTGTGAAAAATCGATAAATGTTGTTAATTCCATTCATGCAAAATAAAATTGCAAAAAAAAAAAATATATGTGCGGTTTTAATTAAAACGTACATTCAGCAAAACATAGCCAACAAACGAATAGAATTTCGTTTTTCTGTTGCCAGACTAGACGACATTCTAGCTAAAATGTTGCATTAGATTTTGAAATGAAAACCAAAATAGCGTTCACTGGCGTGTTTGTGCCATGTTACCCGGAGAAGAAGAACGAACAAAGCATAACAAAGAAAGCGGTGCATAAAAGAATATGGAGAGTAACAATGATCAACCAAGAGACAAGTGCAAAGTGAAACTAACTGTATCAAGTAGCCAGTGTGAATTTCATAATGTTTTTCCCCGCAATGAATCACATATGACATGCTTCCATTAACTTGTAATCCATTAGATACCATCTAATTTCTTTACATACCTGGTTTTGTCAACTACATTGCGGTCAGCTTCAAAAAAAACTGTCAAGAATCACATTCTTTTCACGTCAAAACAAACGGATTGAAACAAAATTCTTGTGGTTTGATATTTCGTATGCGTCGCGCCGTTTGAAAAATATTTATATTAATTTATAAATCAAATTGACAGACTGAGCAATGAGCATACGAAATGGACGGAAAATAAATTCTGTGTTTATCATTAAAATGTTTATGAATCCATATAAATATATATAAAATGAGACTTGGACTTTGAATTTCTTAAAAAAAAAACATTGGGTTCTGCTTATGCAAACAAAGCGATTCAATCGGAATGAACTTTAATTGTTGATAACACCCAACGTAACTATGAGAGCAGAAAAGAAAGAAAGAGAGAGAGAGAGAGAGTGAATAATGTCGGATGATGCTTTTATTTGAGGGGATATGATAACGAATTGAATTAGTCACAGTTTGTTTGTGTCGATTTCGTAGTGATGAAATCTGTGGCCCTTACAGTAACTGTGCATGAATCATATGTGTAATTGTATTCAAGTTGAATGACATCAATTTCGCTTCGACGAAACGAAAACTACATTTTTTGTGTATTACCGAAACAAATATTTATTTAATTGGTAATTCATTTGTTCCTTCTATTTCCATTGCAGAATTAATCATGTCGTCGTTATATCCATCGTTGGAAGACATGCAAGTGCATAAAATGGTTCAGGCGCAACAAAATGCGTTGGTTAACCAAATGGCCGCTGCACAAGCAACACCATCCTACGCACAACACCCATCGTATGCACAGGTGCAAAGTGCATACCCACAGCTTGGATCGACACCATCAGTACATGGCTACAAACCGGTCGCATCGGCACCTGAACTCTATCCAGGGTTGTCGGATTTCATGGGTTTGGAATTGAGTTCCGATATGATTGCATTGAATATGCCCGAATACATGCGAAGTGTTGAAACTGCCGTCATGCCTTCCACAACTGGATCTATGATTGCCCCATTGTCCAGTCAGACGGCTGGATTACAGCGTGCCCATGTCACCCATGGTATTCGCGAAGTGATCGTCTGCAAAGGTGCCGATAAGAAAATCGGTTTGCGTGTCAAAGACATTAACAATGGCATTTTCATTACGCTCGTATGCAAAGATAGCCCAGCCGCTCTTGTTGGGTAAGTTTGGAACTTCTATTATACTTTACTCTTGGAAAATTTCCAATCTACAAGCAAATTTAATGATCTTCAATTCGAACAACGTTTTCAATATGAAAAAAATTAGATAAGAGCCTTATCTATTCGGAAAAAGTGACTCATTATTCCCTTTTTACCGAACAGCGATAAAACTAAAGCATGCTTCTCTTTTACAGACTTCGTTTCGGCGATCAGATTTTGCAAATCAACGGAAACAATGTGGCTGGTTTCAGTATGGATAAAGTACATAAGATACTGAAGAAAAGTCCGGAAAATGACATTACAATGGTGATTCGGGATCGTCCATTTGAACGCACTGTTACGATGCACAAAGATTCCACCGGTCATATTGGTTTTCAGTTCAACAACGGCAAAATTGTATCGATTGTTAAGGATTCGTCAGCCGCACGAAATGGCCTGTTGATCGAACATCAATTGCTCGAAGTGAACGGACAAAATGTTGTTGGAATGAAAGACAAAGACATCACAGCGATTATTCTGAACGAAAACGAGCCAATCATCACCGTTACAATCATTCCATCGTTCATCTACGATCACATGGTTAAGAAGTAAGTGTTTGCTTTGGCATATGCATCAAATCGACCATTCCACATAAAATCAGCCAAAATTCAAATGAAATATTTTATCTCTTGATTTTTTTCTCTCTTCGCATACTAAAAAAAATTTCTTTCTTTTTCTAGACTATCGACGTCATTCATTCGCAGTATTATGGACCATTCAGTTCCAGATTTCTAAGCGCCGCGAGCATCGACACAAAATCGTCGAATTTCTTTTTCTACAATTTTTCCTAATTAGTTACAGCGATACACTTCCAAAGAATAAAGCATTTTTTTTTCGGAACGGAGACGATTGACGAGAGGACGATTTTCACAGAGAAAATGAACCAAAGGATTCAAGAAATGCCATTTATTTCTATTCGCATAAATATGAATAGTCAAACTACTTTGATAATCACGTTTGTAATTTCATGAAAAAAATGTTCACCAAACAAATGCTACATCGACTTATTTTTTCATATATGTCACGAATTCAATAAACGAATTTTATATGTTTATTAAGAGTATGGAATGGTTTTCATTTGAAAGTCAATACTTTTATTGTAATTGAATAATTTTGATGAAGTTGAATGGCAACCCAATGTGTTTTTTTTCTGGAATATTGCATCTGGAATTGATTTTTCACTCTGGGCATCGGGAAGTAAATGCAGGGTTAAAGAAGGTAAGAAGATGAATGAACAAAGGTAATAACTATGTAGTGTTTTACTACCTACCTACCTATCTTTCTGAAATGCTCAAGCCACTACAAATTAACGTGATAAACTTATTTTCTCAACGTTTAAAAAAAAAAGAAAACAAATCGATTATATTACATTTTGCTGCACTTTACAACATCAATCGATTGAAATTGTGTCGTGTCTTGTCGTTAATTGCCTCTCGAGCTTAGCGTGCAAAGATTAATTATCTGTTTACACTTTTAATTTGCTATCAATTGAAACTGTTGTGTAGCAAAAAAAAAGTGTTTACATCAAACTAAAAAAAAAACTGCGGCAATTTTGCGAAAAAAGAGCGTTTCAAGTCGGAACGTGCAGCATGCTTAGATGTCATTGAAAGCTGTCATTTTTCAGCAAAAGACTATTTTTCCGATTGATTCGGATTTTGTACGCATAAAATGTGCTGGCCAGTGTTCTGGACTAAAATCGCCTCCGATGGGTACATAAGGGCTGACCTAAAATGAAAAAAATGGCGCAGAAATGACTGATTTTTATAAAAATTATGATGAAATCTGATCGAAAAAGTAAAGACTAGGTTTGATTTTTTTTTACATTTTTTATTCATGTTTGATTGTATCATATACCAATAGCAATTTATAGTAACAAAGCGTTTATAAATATAATCATATCTCATATCTAATATAAATTTATATTGTTTTTTTTTTCTTCTTTCTGTTGTTTGCATAGAAAAGATGTCGCATAATTTATCATTTTCATATCGATTTGATTGAATCTATGCGTGGTCATCGTCGTCGTCGTCGTCGTCGTCATCGATGACGTCGACGATTGGATTATTTTCGAATAAGTGTCAGTAAATTGTTTATTTAATTTCGTAGCTATGTTCTGTGTTAATGATGATAATAAATTCAGTAATTATTTTTCTATTTGCTTTTTTTTTGTATGCGAACGCGAAACATGGAATCTCGTAATATCTAGATATTTCTCTATTGCTGCACCATTGTTTGGTTTGTAGATAAAATGAATTGTTTCAGTTCGTTTAACTAAAACGTTGCATAGAATTTTAACCACACCGTATTGAAATGTAAATTTGGCGAAAAGAAAAATGTGCAGCGATTTATGAATGATTCACATTCAAAAAGAAGATGAAAAAAAAAAAAAAGTGATGATTCAGAAGAAATAAATCACACGCATTTTAAGACGAACAAAAACAAAACGAAGCACATAATTTTTTCGTCCGTTGAATAATCGGGGCACTTGTTTATCGAATGCAATAAATAAAATGAAATCGTTTTTGTTGTTTTGATCATTTGCAGTCAAACACAAGACAATTTCTGTTATTTTTTTTTTGTTCGAAATATTCTATTAAATTTTGTTTGAATGCATTCTATTGTGTTAACGCATTGGATTTTTTCTTTTAAATTTATTTCATTATCAAATATTTAGCTATTCATTCAAATATTTTGTTCATCTTCTAGTTGTTTATATAAAAAAGAAACAAGCACGAGAAAAAAAAAACAAACAAACATAATTTGTGGAAAAATATATTTTGTCGAAGCGGTCGCTGAACCAAGCAATTTATTTTTCCCATTCTCTCTTTCTCTATCGCTCTCACATGCAAATCAAAAGCGATAGCAAGCATAATATAATTGTGTTTTCGTCTTCTTCTCCAATTTCTCGTTACAATCAAAAGAACGTTCCAAATCTATCAAATAACTTATAGATGTGTAGCTTCTTCAATCGTTCGTTCGGTTGCTTCAGCGATCCCGCGCACATTCATTTTTTTCTTTTATCTGGTTTATTTTAATACTTAATTTTATATTCAAGATAAAACAATGCATTTACGATTAAAGATTTAAAGTTCATGTTTTTTTTTATTTATTAAACGTGTGTTGTTTTTTTTCTTCTTTTTCTTTAATTTTATTTGATAAAATTGACAGAAACAAAAAAAAATGAACAAAATGCGAGATAGTAAGAAATGTTTTGGTCTTCGACGTAAATCGATAATTGATAGTATTTTTTTGTATGATTTTTTTTTTGGGTCAAATTTTCATGATTTTCTGTTCTTGTTGTTCGTTTTGATTTTCTTTAAATTAGATAGATATACATAGATCATAGAATTTATTGTTGCATGATTTTTTTTTCTCTTTTCTTTTTCGTATGGATTGACTTTTTTTCTGTATCGTATAGTATCATTAGTTTATTGATAAGGATTTCATCTTTCAGTTACGATTATTACAAATAACATGCAGACGTTGTTTGTTGTCGCATTTGCTTGTGAAGGGACACGAATAAGGGGAGTTAAACTTATTTTGATATTTTTATGTAAATTATTTGCTAATTCTTTTTTTTTCACTTTCTTGCATCGCCCTTTTCGATATCGCATCCATTCTTTCCCTGTTCTGGTCGACTTCATTCATTTCACATCAAATTGGTTGTTTGCATGAACACGAATAGTGATCACGTTTGATCTCAATGTCAAATTCATTATTCAATGCGATCAAAACAACCGAGCCCCCTCACAATAAACACCGAGCTACAGAAGACCGCAAACGTTGCAATTTTTTTCGCTAAAATTCGCTTTCCATATCATAGACATCTGATTACATTTAAATTTTTTTTTTGCATATTTTTTTTATCTTTCGTTTAGTTAATTTTATCATAAAAAAGATTATTTATTAAATTAGATTACGGTTAGATTATTTCTGTTGACGTTTTGTGTGTGTGTATGTGTGTATGTGTGAGTTGCATTTTTTTTTCTCTCTCTCAAAATCAGTTTTCATGAAAACATACATACATATATCAACTACGGAAGAATAGTGTTTTGGATTATCTAAATTGTGTATGTGTGTGAAAGCAAAAGCAGAATTTAACATAGATCGATTTAAAAAGAAAAACTTATTTAAAAAATCCAAAGAATTGAACCAAAAAAAAAACGACAAAGATAAACTGAATGATTAAATTTCTGGTTGTTGTTGTTTGTTTTAACATTTAAGGAAATCATACCGCTTGCATAAATATATCAATGGAGCAAATAAAAAGAAGAATTAAATATGCCGGGACATTTCATCAAACGATCGTCCTCATTCTTTTATAAAGTGCATCACCATAAATTGTTTTTCTTTAGTTTTGAGTTCACTGTGTCTCTTTTTTCTCAACATTTTTTTGTTTTGTTTTGTTTTCACTCTCTCATTATTATTTTATTTTTTAAATTCCATCTTGAATTCGATTGATTTTTTTCATTTTCTCTCTCTTTTTAAATTCCCTTGGCTCACGCTCTGATACTGATCTCTAATCAGCTGATACATCGATAATCTTTTCGGCACCCGTGCCATTTTGCTCGATGTGACCGTTCAATTTGGAGTTTCCATTTGTCGTCACTTTGTCCTTGTTAACGGTGACAGCAGCGGTGGCAGTGGTGATGCCACTCTTTGCTGCTACCTTCGTTTTGCTCGCAACACCATTTGTTGTAGGCACTCGCGGCGATTTGATTGGTGTCGTCTTTGATACGCTTGAAAGCGGCTTTCGGATTGGTGTTGTTGATTTCGTGGTCGTCGATGATGCACTCAATGACGTCTTTGCAGCCGGACTCTGTAATTTAAACCATTTTTGGATTAGCAAATCGAATGAATACGAATTTTGGGGATTTTTTCCAATGATTTTTATGAAATAAAGGCTGGAAAACATGTTTCATCAATCATATCCGAACTATTTTTCAATAAAGAAATTGAATGAATTTAAAAAAAAAATAGCATCAATCGCTTCTACATACTCTTGCTGCCGATAAAGTGGATGTCTTCGTTGGGGTCGATTTTGTAACGTTTGGTTTATCCGAAGTTAATGAAGTTTTTGGTTTGGTCAATGTCGTTGAACGTACAGTCGATGAAACTGGTGCCGACTTGACACGCGATGCAGCCGACGATACAATTGAAGTGGTCGTCTTTGTAGCACTGACTCGCGATGTTGTGCTTGTTGCCGGTTTAGTCACAGTTCTAAAAGTGTACCGAAATCGTTATTAGATATGAAGAAACCTTGTACAGAAGTGGAAAAAACAAAGTATTCAATAAACAAACGCAAATAATTACCTAGCACTCAATGGAACTCGAGGAGCAGCAGTTGTGCTTGGCTTCGGAACAGTTGTTTTTGTAGCTGTAAATAGATTTATCGTTTTTTTAGTCAATTACTGCAAATAATACTTGAATTATTCCTATGATTGAGCCCATTTGAAACGTACCGGTTGTAGCTGCGCTAGCTGTGCGAGCAGTGGCTGGTCTCGATGCGGTGGTCAACGGACGTGTAGCACCAACGGCTGACTTTGTGACTGTGCTAGTGGTTGTAGTTGTCTTTTTAGTGACAGTTGATGTAACGCCGGCTGAAGCAAAATGAATCATTTGTGAAATAATTAGTAAAATTGAAGGTGAAAACAATGAAGAGAAATCAAAAAAGTTTACTCACTTCCATTGCTAATTGGTTTACGTGTAATAGTCGATGTGGTGGTGGTTTTCTTTTCAGCAACGCCACCGACCTTTGGTGCAGCGATAGTGCGCGATGCAACTCTTGGTGCAGTCGTTGTTTTTGTTGCGCTAGTGGTGGTACTTGGTTTGGCCGCCAATCTCGATGTCGTTGTTGTTGCAGTCGGTTTCTTTATCGGTGCCACTTTACCTTTAACTTCGGGTTTTTTCGTCTCGGTTGGTTTGGCTTTTGGTAAAGCAGCGGCCTTGGCAACGCCAACAGCAGCAGCAGCAACAGCGGCCGTTGCTGCAACCACAGCAGCAGCGGCTACCATTGGTTCGCTGACACTACTTTCGACCACTTGTTCGGGTTGTGGTTCCGGTTCAGTTGGCTGTTGTGCGATTAAAGCCTCGATTTCTGATTTTTGTTCGGTTGTCGGAACGTTTTCATTCAGCGATAATTCGTTCAATTTCAATAAGCTAGGTTCGGCTTCGTTGAGCGATTCTTCGGTCACAATGAGCGGCTGTTCCTGCTGAATGAATTGTTCATGTGTTTCGGTTTGAATGTATGGCTCTGGTTCAATAATGCCAGACGATTGAACCGGCTCAAAATCAATATCCGTAGCAGGAGCACTTGGTACAAATTCATTGGCTTCAACGGACAAATCAGACTGGTTTATCACATCTATTTGGGAAAACAGAAAAAAAACATCGAATTTACGCTCTTTTCTAAGTAAACGATTCCTTTCGGGATGCATGCTCGTTATAACGACGAGGTGCTCGTTATTAGGTGGTTTAAACATAAAAATTTCATTTCAAATTACCTGGAGTAGCTTCATTGATTTCAGTTTGGCTGATCGTTTCGAATTCCATAGTCTGTTGAATGTCAGAGAATGCGGCACTGCTTTGCTCTACCACGTCGTTCAAGATTGATGTTACTTCGGTGGCTAATTCCTGAACATAGTTTGTGATTGGTGTCGGTTGTTCAATGTGTTGTTCATGTTCTGGTTGCGGTTCTGGTTCTTGTTCAACGAATTCTTTATGGTGTACATTCAATTTCTCACTTTCCGATGTGAGTTCCTTGAACAATTCATCCGTATCGTCGGCATAATTTTTATTATTCAATGCAATCGGTTGCGATACATAATCGACCAATTCATTTTCGGGGGCATCATCATCTAAGCAATCGGGCAACGGTTGCACGGCATTCATATCAACCTCTTGTGAATTGGAACTGAATGGATTGTTTTCATCATTGTAGAATGAAATATTCATTGGATCTGATTCGGTTAAAAATTGTTGTCCACCATTTGTGGTTGGAACGATACCGTCACCGGCGTTGCCAGCAAACAAACATTCCGGTTCTGGAACTTCGGCGGCCAATTCCTGTTTTTCATCACCATGCATTGCCTCTTTCAAATTCATTTCCTGATATGAGCACTGTGAACTGGACGATTCGGGCCGTTGAGCGATGTCCTTTGGCTCGATGCTGTTGCCATTTTCGATATTATCAAAATTGAGTTCGTTAGCTGCCAATTCGGATGGACGTTGTGAGATTTCGGTGAAATCATTTTCGGCCGGCAACACAATATCCTTGTCATCCATCACAATAGCCGATCCTTTGCGTGGACTCTGTGACACAACATCATCATCCATCAAATCAAGACGATTGTGTATTCCATTGCCGAATGGTGAACTGACCGATGTGCGTTGTGGTGACACCGGAACAAATTCCTTTGCGTCTGGATTAAGTTGTGAGTCCATTTCGTCGTCTAAATCTTCGTCGTTGCCCAAATCGGAATCGTGCTCAGCGGCGACGGATGACGAACGTTCGGCGCGTTCCAAATCAAATAGCTCGGGATGTTCAGTGTCTTGTTTCTCTTCGAGTAGCTAACGAATTGAATGAAAAACGTATTATTCAACTGGAACGATGACAAAAAAACGAAACAAAACGAAAAAAAAAACCATTGATTCTTACCTCAGAACAAGCTTCTTCTGGCTCGGCAAGGGCCTGAGCTATTGCATGTGATTGCTGATTTATAAAGTCCGTTCCTCCAATTGAGGCAGTGGGTGGTGTGGGAGATGTGATAAAAGCGTCTTCTTCGACACCAGCAGCAGAAGCAGCAGCGGCAACGATGGCGGCAGCTTCGTCGTCGTCGTCCTCAACAGCGGCGACTTCTTTCAAGCTCTCTTTGTCGTCGTGTTCACTCTCCAATTCGACGGGCGTTTCACGTTCTTGATTCGGCTTCTCCTTATCGGC
The DNA here is from genome assembly GCF_009176505.1 of Sitodiplosis mosellana. Taxonomy (NCBI): domain Eukaryota; kingdom Metazoa; phylum Arthropoda; class Insecta; order Diptera; family Cecidomyiidae; genus Sitodiplosis; species Sitodiplosis mosellana. The sequence continues at coordinate 2,580,243 of NW_022601432.1, read as the reverse complement.
GACTTTGATATAATTCCATTCGTCTTCGGAATCGTCACCGCTTTCAGCTACCACCACGTTTTCAATAGGAACTGAGTTGTTTGTTGGTAACACTGTGTGGAAAAAAAAGGGAGAAAACAAAAGACAAATCTTTTAATTCCATATTCCGTGTTCAAAATCAAGTCGACATTCAAAATTTCCTAAAAATAGTCAACACGTCGCATTTGTGTGCGTCTACGTCGTGTTTTCCATCTTATTTTTGTTGTAGATAGAGCAAATTCATGTTTTTCTATTCATCGTTGTCAATTAGGTGCAGTTGCATACAGAGAGTCACGCATCAGTTTCAACATTTTCTAGCTGCTACTACTGACGGCAAAAACGACAATAGCAATTTTCGTTATGGCATTGTGTGTTCTAAATTTAGATTGAGATGCGGAGGAAAAGGAGCGAATTAATTCCCTTCTGATTGTCGGCACACACACAACGACGCACTTGGGTGTGCACTTTTCCCATACTCTCTCTCTCCCTCTCTCTCTCTTTCTCTCTCTCTCTCTCTCTCTCTCGCTCTCTCTCTCTCTCTCTCTCTCTCTCTCTCTCTCTCTCTCTCTCTCGATTTTTCTGTCTCTTTTTTCACCATTCTAAATGTGAACTCGTTGACATCGGTAAACAACATTTGTGTCGGGTTATGCAAAAAAATGAGGCTCATATCGATTGAAAAATTGTTGATTAACACAACGTTGCATGCTGTTATGTGACAATCCGAGTGGAAGGAAAAATAAAATGAGGAAAAAAAATGTAATCGATTTTCCTAATATCGCATTCAAGGCGAAGAGAAAAATTTAATTTTATGTTATCTACTCGTGACAAAAATTGATTTGCCTACTTTGCTTTTGTGCAGCTAGATACCGTGTTCACTGCATCTCTTATCTTAATTTCTATTTCATTCTCCTGTTGGCCCTTTTTCTCTCTCCCTCTCCCTTTTGTTCTGCTCTAAGTTTATTGATGGCCTGCGGTATGTTTTGAACAGTTGTGAATTTTAAACGAAAGTTTTTGGCCGTTGTCCAGATCCAGACGGAATAGCCGCAGGCAGAAATAATCTCTGAATATTTCAATGCACGAGGTTTAGCCAGTGTGTGAGAGTGATTGTGTGTTCCATTGAGTAAAAAACCGCAGCAGCAACAGCAGCAGTAACAGCAGCAGCAACCATTAATAATTGATATTCGCCGAGAGTCGTAAATTTTCGCCAATGAACTGAGTCACAGTACAGTGAGGCGATTTAATCAGTTTTCGCTACCATGAAAACACATTATTTTAGGCACCTACTCAAGTCAAAGTCAGTTCTCTATCTAAATGTGCGATCGACATCCAATAGAAAGCGTAACCGTAGCATTCTGTGTTCCATTTCGGGTGGAGAAAAAAAAAATTGAAAACAAAAACACACCACGTCATACAAACGTTGACTGCTGTGCCGTGTATTGATTCATCAATACTTTGCACCGATTTTAATTTATATATCGTGTGTGATCTCATTTGCGTCGAAATAAGCAAATAAACTCAAAATCTTCACACTCACATGCACGCAGCAAGTTTGAAAATCAATGGGACGATGGGAACGAAATTCAAATCAATGATACTAGCGCATTTTTTTCTATTTCGGTTGCTGTTGATGTCGAGAAGACAAACAGCCACGCTTAGTTTTCAAAAGAAAAAAAGAAACAATCTTTGCATAGAATAGGTGTTATGAATGCAATCTGCGGATCTGTTGCGTTACGGTGAACCATCAAAATTAGGTCCAAACCGTATTTCAATGGCTCGGTTAACATCAATTCTTGATTTAATCGTACACCAACTTATATTCCCATTGATTACGAAACGATGCTGTCGTCGTAGTACCATAGAGCGCGCTCACGCTACTGTACACCACTATCCCATAAAGATTCGACGATTGAAATAAATCGCGACATGCGTTTTGTCGATGGATGCTGCTTTTTTATTTTCCTCACTTTATATCGTGCCATTTTTATCGAAATCGTTTTGGCAACGCCAATTCTGGCATAACAAACCATTTCGACCAACTCAAAACACCTACTCTTCTTCGTTCTCGCTGCCGCTCTGCAACGGCTTCGCATTTTCATTTCGAAATAAATTTCAATTTGTGCCTTGGCTTTTCGATCGATTGAAATGAACCAAAATGAGCATTTCCGAAATGTTGTTGTGCAACGGGTTGAATACATAATACTTAAATAGTCTATTTGTGTGGAATCAAAAATCAATAACTTATGTGCTCGGTAGTCGGACGATGTTGTTGTTACTTGGTTTTTTTTTCTTCGCTCTATCTCTTGCTCTCCCTTGTTTATAATTAAATACGATGTAGTTTTATCGACAAGTTTGTGTATGCTGTGTTTTCGTTTGTCTTATTGGCTTGAGCCAAGTGTTTACTCGGCGCTATTTTTTTTCCTCACACACACTCTCTCACTCTCTTGCTGTGTCTCTCCTCGACCAAAACACATAACATAAATCCACCCAAACGTTAATGCGTTACCACTTCGAAAAGTCATCATTTAAAACCAAAAAAAAATTGAAAAAAGGCATTGTAATGCCTAGACATTTATTACATTCTGCATACTGGATCGGTAGTCAAATGCGATGAAACCATGCGTTTATGTATAGATTGGCCTCTTTTTATATGATACTCTCTTTTTTTTTCGTTGTACACTTTCCTACATTCAATTTTTACTGCAATGCCGGGGGAAAATGCAAAGGCCGCAACTTCTCGGCCAATATTTACGATGTCAACTCTATCCATAATGCCGTTTCAGAGAGTCAGAGAGTCAGAGAGAGAGACAATGAATCGCATTCACGATAAGTAATAAAATAAATGTATTCCTTTTTGCGAATTTGCTCAAAACAATCATAACATATAGACAAGTTGATAAATTTTTGCAGTTCACAATTTATTTCTCACACACGCACACACACACACATACTCCGTGCAAAAACAAAAACTTGTTGTTCAATTCAAGTAGTTCCAGCATGCGATCAATGCAGCTCGTTCGCGCCTCGGACACATAAATTTATTGGTTTTTCTTCTTTTGAGCGAAATGTGAAGGGAATTTAAAAGAAACGAAACGAAACTAAAAAAAAAAACAAATTGACAAGAAAACTCGCGGCGTCTACTATTCGACACCTCAATTCGTCGCAGAACAAAACCGCAGAAAAAAAAAAGTTGGAATTCAATTTTAATTTTTACTTGGGTGGAATTTCAATTGCTCAATTCTTTCTTTGCATTGGGAGAGCGTGTCTGTCGTGTGTTTTGTTGATAAAAAAAAAGTGTATAATGTTGAAAACCCGATTTGAAGAGTAGGTGAACTTGATTTTTCGACTGCGTCGCAGGTAAAAAGTGGATAGTGATCGGCGAGTGCGAGTGCGCACGCACATGAAATCTTGAAATTCTGCAGCGATCGTAAATTTATGGCCAGCAGCCCGAAATATGCCAATCTCGTGAGAAAAAAAAACTGTACGCGAGACGCGCACATTTCTTCAATTAATCCCGGCGCAAAACGCTAGCATTTCCCTCGATAATTTACCGTCTGCAGGTTTTTTGTTCGTCGCTTAATGCACCGCGTCTCGGTCATGTTTTATGTTGACATAAAAGAAATAAAGTGGCGTCCTGAATGAAACACGAACTCTTCTCTCTTTTTATTGTTGCTCATTTTTGTTTTTGGGTTTCGGTTCATTCAAAACACGGACACGAGCGACCGCGTTGTTGATGATATTCATGCGGAAAATAAAAAATGTATGCAATGTTCTGTGCTTTTAATGGTGCTGCTAGTGCTTGGCTCATTGCGATCTTGCCATGTACAATGTACTGTCCGGCTTTTGACTTGCTAATGGCTGGTCTTTGCTCCGATTAGCAAATAAACCTGACCATTAAATTATGATTGCCATATGTATAAATAGAACGAAGCTAGCAAAAGTTAGTGTATGCAGCGGTGTTTTTTGTCTCTGTGTGTCGATGCGATTTGTTTATTTGTTTACGTCGAAATGGTTTATGAGTATGTTGGCGCCTGCGCCACAAAAGAAAAACGGAAGAAGAGAAGCGAACCACGGTATGTGAAAGCAAAAGATCAATTATTGAGCATAACCTCAATTTTGAGCGTTTTGTTGATGCTAAATTGCATTTGTCATAAAATGCGTCGAAAATATAGCCAATTTTTGTCTCACACAGTGCAAAACACTTTTGGTTTTGTCAATGGCATTGTGTTTCGAATATTTGACGCATTGCCAACGGATCGTACTTGAATATACACTAAAATTGGCATTCTATTTGAATGGGAAAAAAGGAAACAAGGAGGAAGCAGTGAGAGAGAGAGAGAGAGAGAGAGAGAGAGAGAGAGAGAGAGAGAGAGAGAGAGAGAGA
>NW_022601432.1:2507194-2575834 GCF_009176505.1 Sitodiplosis mosellana | reverse complement strand
AGAGAGAGAGAGAGAGAGAGAGAGAGAGAGAGAGAGAGAGAGAGAGATGAAATGGTCCGATTTGTCGATTGCATGACAGCCGGTATGTGGGTATTTGTCGTTCGATGAAATGAAGATTCCAAACAACAACTGCCAGGTTCCTAGCCATTATTCGGCCGAAAAAAAAACAACATGACGAACCAAAGAGAGTGAAAATCGAAATCAAACCAAACGGTACCGAGACACATACACACACACACACACCAAATGCACACACCCAATGCATATCGAGAGCACGAACGTCTCTTTCTCTCTCAAACACGCGCGCTCTACGCTCTCAATTTTATTCTTGTGAGCTTCACACCAACTCTCTGCACTATTGAATAACCTTATCAATTCAAGATGCAAAAGATAGATTTGTTTCATTTTTACACGACAGTTTTGTTTTGTTTTTTCTAGTCTCTGCTCCTACAACGTTAGTTGAAAAAAAAATGGAAATAGAAACTTTTTTTTATCATGGTGCACGATGAATTCGACGAATGACAGTTGTGCGGCACGGTGCGACGCTGGAAACTTTTGGCAAATGTGAAAGAGAGAGCGACTTTGGCTCGTCATCATTCGTCGTCATAGTCAGTCACTCAAATAGATAAATAAGAGCAAACGGAAATTTATGTTGAACAATAAAATGAAAAAATTACGTTTATTGTAGCCTCAAATTCGTGCTCTGCCTCAAATGTGTTCAGTTCTCTCTCGTTTTCTATCGTATTCTTAAATATATATAAATTACTTGGGTTCTTTTTTCTATTTTATATAACTCGTCGCACTTCAAACTATTTTTCTCGGCTTGTATACACGAATTGTGTGTGTGGTGTGTTTATTTGTCGTTGTTATTATTATTTCGTCAGATTTGTTACGGTCTCTATTATTTTGTGTTTTTGTTTCGCTTTTATTTCTAAGAAATTTCTTAATATTCACGTTGAGTTCATTCGTTTGATCGTTTGTCGTTTTTGCATTTTCAACAAATCCGTATTCGTTGCACCGTTGCTCACGCACGTCAACACAAAAACGGGAGAAAAAAAAATTAATGTTTGTTACCACTAGGCGAAGCGAAGAAAAAAAGTGTTCACTTTTTGGGACGTCACAGAAAACATACACATGAATCAAATATCCTCGAAACGGTTAAGCAAAATTTGAATCCAATTCAAATCGAACGTAATTTTACTTTTCTCGCTTGATGATCGCGCGTGCAATCTCTAAAAAACACCAATTCTCAATTTTGTTGCACGAGATGAAGAACGAAAACAAAATAATGAAGGAAAACTCGATGAAATTGAATGAAAAAAATGAAGAAATGAAAAACAGAATTGACGAATAAAAAAAAAACAAATATATGAACGCGAGACTCGTAAAACTCAATAAAATAGACAATTGTTAAAATGTTCGCAGGCACAAATACATTAGCGGACAAGAAAAGCCTAGAAAAAACTGAGACACAGTCCAAACGAAATGTGAAATAATCTTTGTTTCTGTGACGGGCTGGTGTGTAATTTCGCTTGTTGCCGTTGTGTTCTTGTTCTTTTTCTTTTTCGTCTTCTATTTCGCTCTTCTTCTCTCTGTTTCACGTTCTTCGTTGAAAATCTGTACTGTGCCGAATTTTATTTGCGTCTCACTCTCGACACTTTTTGGCGTTTTCTTTCTGTGTTCTCACACTCTTTCTCTCTATTCGGTGTTTTCTTCTTCTTCTTCTTCTTCTTCTTCTTCTTCTACTACTTTACTTTAGTTTAGAGTGTTGTGTTGGTTTTTTTCTTCTTGCGATTCGGTTTGGTCTTTTCGGTTCACACTGTTAAGTGTGCGTGTATGTGTGCATTGACTGAGTGCTAAGTAGAACTAAACAGCGGCAACAGAGGCAACAGCAGCGACAAACAAAAAGTCGCAATAAATTCCCCTACAGCAATATGATTCGTCGCCGGTACAACAGCGAACAGCAGACATTCGAGAAATCACAAATACCGATGCATATGAACGTGCTCTCTCTCTCTCTTCCTCTCACTCACTCGCTACTATTCGCATACACACAGTTGTGTGCCACTGTTGTTGTTGTCGTCGTCTTCATCGTCGCTACTTCGCTGCTCCGTATGTATCTATGGCTGTATAGCCCGAAAATGAAACGAAAACATGCAGAAACATGAATACACTCACACAAATGCCCGAACCGTTTGTGTTATTCACACGAAAGCCGAGCGATCTCACTGCCTATGCATGTGTATGGAAATGTTGTAATAAATTCGAATCGGTACGAAAACTGTATCACAACACATCTCTTTGGCTGAGTTCTAAAGGCATTTTGCCGGTTTGCTTTCTCTTTCATCTCTGTATTTCATCGATCTAAAAACCGAAAAACCTTCTCGTTTGTGTGTCTCTCAGTTTGTGCCTTCAAATTGTGTGTTGCGTTCGGCGAAAAGATTCTTATTTGCAGAGGAAAAAAATTGTTTGGTGCACAATGACAGTGTATGCTTAAAATTTCGTTTGTTTGCTCATTGAATTTCGGTCGGTGCGATGTCGATCTATCTCTTTCTCCCTCCCTCTCTCTCACTCACTCACTCACTCGCTCATGTGCATGGTTTTTTTTAGCACATACTTGCAATGCATTCAACTCGCAATGCAAGTCGAACAAATGAGAACATAGATTTGATGCGCATGTGTGTTTGCTATGGTGAGTTTCAATGTTTTTCCGAGAGGCGATTCGTTTCTTTTTTTGTTGTTGCTGTGGTTGTTCAACCATTTTTGGGGAGAAAATCTTATTTACACGTACATATATGCGTGTATACCGGCAAGAGAAACGCCGACAGCGCGCGTTTTATCTCTCTGCCATACACACAGAGAGACTAAAATGAGCAACAGCGGAGCGACCGAGAGGATCCATACATGCATAATAAAATATCATGACATAACCAAACACATTCACGTGCCGGCTACAAATGACTGTGTGTATATGACATCCCGATTGGCTGTTGCCGCTCTCTCTCGTTCATCACACCGCTGTGTGCGTGTTCCATGAAATCGAAACGGAATTTTTTTTTGTATATCGCCACTCAGCTCAATGCTTTGCATTGAATCATTTTCAAAATGGGGCAACAATCCACCAGACCAGATGACTTATGAATCATTTGAAATGAATTTGTGCTGTTCGTGACGAAACAAATGTTATTATGATTTCGCTTTTTTTTTCATTGTTATATCAATCTTTTAGGATGACATAATTCGTAGATTAGTTGGAGCGACAACATTGTTGCTTCGTTTTTATGATGTGCAAAGAACACAAAATTGACCAAAAAACGGCGATGACAGCAGCAGCGGCGGTAGTAGCGTCGGCCGCCAAAGTATCAATGCATACGAATCACCCGTACATGGTACTGGATGACAATGTATGAGTTAAGGTCTCCGCGAATGATGGTGAGTGAACGATCGAAGAAAGCACCGCACCAAGTCGATTCGGAACCGATGTTCGTTGTTTTCTTCTTCATTCGATGCGTTTGTCAAAATTCGACAACATTTTCGAAGCGGACGGCAATAGGATAGCGATTTGTTTGCTGTTGCCTTTGTAACCAAACCAACTAATGATAATGACAAATGAACGACGAAAGCGAAAGAAAGAAACGGTTGACATTTTTTCGCGTTTGAATCATCATCAATTCAAGGCATCATTTTGAAGTACAATTATGGCATTTTGAAGTACAATTATGGTAGTGGATGGCTAACGAATGATTACCACACGGAAACGCTTGCCATTTTTTATGTGTGACCAAGATGCATAAACACTTTTTGATGAAAAAAAAAACAACAACCAAAATTTGCATAAAAACGACATTTCATTCGACATAAATGAATCGATCGAAGAATGAAAGAAAAAATAAAGAAGTGTTTTTCGACATTTGTCACGCATATACGTTGGATTATTTTCGATTGAAGGTTGCGGCGTTGATCAATTTCACTTTATGATCCTCGCTCTTTACTTTCATGATAAAGGTGTCAGTCATTCAAATCCAATAAAGGCCTGTGCACACCGTTGACGATGCGTTTCCTTTTGTATTTGACCGAAAAAATATCTTTTTATCGAAGCGTCGTAAAGTGTCAATTTTATTTTTAAAAATAAAATTTAAAAACGAAAGAAAGAAATATCGAATGTCATCACAATGTCAAATTGCTAATTACTATTGCGTCTGTTTAATTCGCCTTTTTCTCATTCTCTTACAGTGTAAAACATTTTTGTGTCGTTTGCTGTTGTTGGTTTTCTACCAGCGTACATGTATATGTGTGTTTATTTGTTCGATTATCGTTTCGTTGAGAGGTACTTACTGCTGCTGGTGATGTGACTCATTTTTTCTTTCGATCCGTTTTCTCAATATGAAACGAAAATAAATCTGCAGCAATAGCAGAGCAGCGAATCCAATTGGAGTAAATCGTTAAATGCGAATCGCAAAACTGAACAACAAAAGGCAGCTTATTCTGTTTGTTCACAAAGTCAAAAATGAATTTGTATCACGCTGGCCAATTCACTTGATAATGGTTAATTTAAATGACGACAAATGACAAGTACTCGCACACACCACAACAATTTTTGTCTTTTCTTCTCGTCCGGAGAACAACTTTTGCGTTTTTCGTTGCTTTGTGCGTTTTTTTCTTTAAACGAAAACAAAAATTTCAAGTGCAAACACAGTTTGGCACAAGACACGTACACAATTCAAAAATTATGAAGTTAATCGATATTATTTCAGATAAAACGAAAATTCGGTAAAAACAAAATTATTTTTAAAAAATTAACACATAAAAAAAAGCTAACAGAAGAAGCGACCGTAGCGCTGAATTCAACAGAACACACGGAATTTGACAAGCACACTGGAAATGAACAAAACGCACAGAGAGTGAACGCGATTCGTGGACGAACACAACACACATTCCCAACGGAACTAAGCATCGAAGTGAATTTGCGACTGTGATATTGTGTATTGTTTATTCAGTTTATTTGGATGCGCTTGCCATACTTTTTTTTCTGTCGCTCTCACTCACAACGCTCTCTCACTCTGTGTGTGTGTCGCGTTCACATTTGCTTAATTCTTCTTGTTGGTTTTTGTGTGTGGCTCACTCTTAAGCACACATATACATGGCCAATAAACGGCGAAAAAATCGACAACAACAACAAAACTAAAGTAAAACTTGAACACATTTTTATGTGTCTCTCCGTGTGCTCACGGTTCATGCTATCATTTTCATTATTATGACCATATACACAGGAGAATGAGATCATACGGCATTTTGCTGAATGTGTTTTTTTGTTGTTGTTGCTTCTTTGCTCTTTACTGTTCCTTTTTCGTGTTTCGAATGGTTGTTGTTCTTTCTTCGACTTTTTTTCCGTGGTGTGCCTTTTTTTTCGCCTGCTTCTTCGGTGCGCGCTTGTGATTTGTGTGTTTGTTGGAATGAGTGGCGGTTTGGCACAGTTGAATGTGTGAGTTTGTTGCCGTTTCGCAAATGAGAGGTTCGAAAATAAACAGTACAATTATTGAATTTGCACAAGCGTTATGACAGCCGCACATATTTTGAGACAGTATGCGCACTTGCGCAGCGTCATTTTTGTAACACATCTCCATCGTCGTCGTCTTCGTTGTTTTTCGTTGTCTTTCTCTCTTTAGCCCGAACCATATTTAATTGTAATAATTTTCGGAAATTTCGTATGGAGTGTGCGTGTGTTAGTTACGCTTGCGCAACGCATTTGTCTCTTCCTTTGCTCATTGATCATCATCTCGTGTGCGACTGTATGCAAATTATCAATCTTGTTGATTCCAAGCGTAATTATCACACGATCAGCGGAAAGGATTAAGTGCGCGTTGAAATTTAAAAGAAAAAAACAGAATAAGAATAGGAATTGGGCTATTTTTAGGCTGATGCCAAACTATGTACGAGTGCTCAATGTCATAAACACATTATCAGCTCATTTCAGTTTTCGATATTATCACATCAGGTGTAATAAGTTCAATGCAATGGTCGCCGCACCGTACACATATTTATTCCATGAACATTTTTGTTTTCTATTTATAGATAAAATGGGCAAATAATGTGCAAATGCTTGTGAAAACAACAACATTCCAATTCTTGGGAAAACAACAGCAACCGCACAGCAATTCAATGGGATGGGCGAAAAAGCGATAAGTAATTGCACTCGAAATCGATAAGATGGATTTAAAATCCAAGCATTTATAGCGTTTTCTTAATTGAATTTTGTGTTTATACAACCGAAAGGAACACATATCCCACGGCTAATTGTGCACACACACAACAATTACCAATGCCCACAATAAAGTAATATACCCAATGGGCCAATGGCGCAGTTTGTTGTTTTTGTCTAGTTGCCTTTTTGTCTACTCTTTCTAAGGAGTAGATCGGTTTCTAAGCGCGTTTCTTATCTTCGGTGAGAAGATGAAGTCAGGCGTTTCCGTGCTACATTCACAAAATAATTTTATGTTAATTTTTTTCGGCGAGGCTGGGTATACAGCGCTATACCAGTTTGATCAAATGTAAATTGGATTTTATTTTCTCTGTGTTCTCTCTCTCTCTCTGGCTCTCTCTCTCTCTCTCCCTCTCTCTCTCGCTCTCTCTCATTCCATATGAATGGGCCATTCGACTCAGGCTATTATACCTATTACTCGTTTAATTATTAACGAATGAAATGAGTAGATATGTTTGTTGTACATATAGTTCGATACGATCACACGATCTAACAATCTCTTCCGCACTAATCTTTCGGTTGGTAGTTTCTTTCTTCTTTTGCTCTGCTTTTGTTTCGCATGATTCGTTCGCAAAGCACTTCGTTTAGAAAAAAAAAATCCAGTTCGCTAATAGATTCAAATTGAAAATGGTTGTCGTTATTTTTTCTCTGCAATTATTCATATTTATGTGAGATGACATAATGTCTCTCTCTCTCTCTCTCTATCATAGACTATGCCGCATAAGCTAATCACATCAAAAAGACTTTTAAGGTAATTGAACTAATGCGATAAACGAAAGAGAAATTAAAAATTCAACCTCAAAAAAAAAATGAATGAAAAAAACGCTCAAATTTATTTCATCGTTTCGCTTGAATGGCGTTCGGTTGAAATCATCGATGTTTCGACACTCTTCACTCGCCAACAAATACAACATCGGTTCGGATTGATTTTCGGGGCTGGTTGGTTTTGTTGAATGTGTTTATTTGTTGGCTAAAGGAAATCGCAGACTCCTTAATTGGTTGTTAATGGCAGTCTGTTGAAATAAACGACCAACATAAATAAATAAACATATGCAAGTGAACAAACAAACGGCAGCATTCAGAGTATGATGCGCCGCGACGCACACACACACACACACACCATCTGACAAAATAAGATAAATGGAGTGAGTTACGAAAATTCCAAGCGATTGCAATGGAATTTAATGCTTTGTGCATGCCACTCGTATACACGCGCGCGCCCTCAACATTTCATGTAATCCAAATGAATTGTTCCGAAATGAAATTAAACACAATTCGAACCCTGATGAGATGCTTTGCGATTTTTCGGACGAAAATACGATGATCGCGCGTGCACACACACACACAGCGGCTGGTTCCAGTACATTGTGTGATTTATATGATTTGAACGTGGTGTGCATTTCATCGCATAATTTAAATGGCTTATGGTGAACAAATGTTTTATTTTGAGAATCTTGTTATATTTTAAGTTAAGTGCTCCTCTCGACTGCAACGAATTTTTCTACCGATTTTTAACATCAACAAATTTTCAGTAGAGTTTTTTTGTTGTTGTTTCATGTTTCTCTTCACTTTGCGTTTCTGACTTGAAAACGTCAGAAGAAACAAACACAAAGATAGAGCGAGAGAGGGAGAGAGTGAAGAAAATCACGGTTGAGTGTACCTTCCAACTCAAGGATTAGTGCTACTTTTTAATCTCTAATTAGAGTACTTAATGGCAAATCTGCCTCTGACTTTTTTTTCTGTTTCTTCTCTCTCTCTCTCTCTCTCTCTCTGATTACGCCCAGCGAATCGGCAAAGCTAGCTGAAATAATACGAAAAAGCTTTGTGCTTGTGATGGTCGTCATCGTCGTTGGTGAGTTCGTCGAAATCAAGTTCAATGTTTGGTTTGCTGTTGTTGGTTTTTCGTTAATAAATTACAAATCACAAGTACCGATTAGTGTTTAAGTAGTGATTCGGAATTAAAAATCATGTTGCACACGGCAAAATTCAGTAATTGAATTTTGGATGGAGCTAAATTATCAATTCGGTGGAATCAATGGCAAACCAGCTTGCAATACCATATTTAATATTCACCCGGAGTTTTTCACCCTGTGGCACATTCAACTGTTTTTGTTTTTCTATATAAATCTTGTTAAATGGATATGCGCGCAGCGCGCCTCGTATGTTCGAAACGAGGTAAATATTTATGAAACAATCGATCGCACCGAATGTGTACTTTGTTTTCGTGCTTATTTTTTTTGGAGAGAGAAAGGGCGAGAGAGATAGAGCGAAAAACAAACAAAATGATTGAAAACTATGAAGAAAAATGGTAAAAACAAATGAAACCCGAATTGATCAACGAAATCGCGCGAAAGATAGGAACAACAGCTGGTGCTTTTAGACTGAAGTGAAAATGATTTCCAGCAATGAAAAAAAAGTGTATGCAAATAGTTGTGTATATGAATAACAAAAATCTATTGGAAAGATACAGCGCTGAAAACAAACAGAGTACACAAATGAAAGAATAGAAGAAAAAAATCGCGCAAAAGAGGGAAAGAGAGAGAGAGAGGAACTCTGCAAAACTTCCTGCTAGCACTCTTAATGAACGCCAAAGCGATTCGAAATGATTAAGTTGAACGAGGCATGAAACCCCATATTAACAGACGCTTTACAAAGTTTTTCGTCGCTTTTTTTCCCTTCATTTGTACGTTTTGGCCAATTCGCACATTTCAAACTCGATTCAATATAGCCGCGCGAACTGAGCGAGAGGCAAGGAGCGAAATAGAGTGCCTGAAAACTAAAATATATAATCGCCAAAGCGTAGAAATGAATTAAATTAAAATATTCTTTCGGGATAATCCCGGTGTGCTCGCTGTCTCTCTCTGCCTTTTCGATCAGACGAACCGAGAAAAAATTCACTCGTCTGACAATTAAATTAAATTTTTCTTCTCAACTGCAATTTCGAAAGCCAAGCTAACGAAAAACAAAAGCAATAAAGTCGTTGAAAGAGTTCAACGAAAGCAGAGAAAAAACAATTCAGCTCGTAAAGTTGTTCAAGTGAAGAAATATAAGGTTCAGTGAATCACACTTATTCGGTTTACTTTCAGACAGGCGAATATCGATCGCCGAGGTGAAATAAATGGAGGCAAAAATGGTTATTTATTTTGGGAAATGATGATGGAACCACTCTAACCACATATTTGCCACACATACTCTCTCTCTCTCTCTCTTTCTGTTTCGATTAGATGTCTATCTCATTTGCTCAGTTTATTCGTATATTAACCAACGGCAACAAAAGGCGATCACTTTTCATTGGATTCGCTTCTGCTTTCGCTTTTGCTTGGATCGAGTCAAATTTTAGATGCGCAGCAATAAAATCATCAAATATTGAAACCCATAAAACTAGAATAAAAGACTCAATGATGTGTGCCGAATTGATTTTCGGTGTAAGAGACAGAAAGGTTGGCGTATTAAATGGACTTTCTCAATGAGAACGGCCATGATATGTAGAAAAAATTTACAATTGAGTTGCAACCAAAAATGGCAACAAAACCGAAAATGCCGTTTTTCCTCAATCCATGTTTGGATTGGCGCTCTGCTTCTTTTATGTGTTTTATTTTCTTTTTGCAGGCTTTATTGAAATGTTTCCCGCAGGAGAGTGGGATTCAATTGAATTGAAAAGCAACGATGCTGACATAATGTATATTTAAGAAAGGGAAATGTTTGATTGAAAGAGGAAAAGCCAATAAAAAAAGAGAAATAAACGCATATCTTACCATGCTGCTCGCATTCGGTTGTGATGACATCGGGCATGTGATGGAGATTTTCCGGCAAGTCGGCGTTCAGATTGTCGTCATGTACATCATCATCGTCATCGTCCTCGTCAAATTCGTCATCGTCTGTCGAAATCGATATTATTTTTTTTTTCATTTGTTTGAAATTAATTTGACGGAATTGAATAGCAAAAATAACAATTGATTCAACGCGTTGAAAGTTCAGAGCAAAAAAAAAATATCTATTCGAAAAATGGTTTTGTTCAACTTACGATAATCTTTCTTTTCGGCAAAATCAATTTTGTTTGGTAGTTCTGGTTCATCATCTTCGAAATGTTCGTTTTGTTGCTCGAAATGATTAGCGGTGGCTGTGTTTACAAAATGATCGTTAACATGGTCCACAAATCGATTGTCTTCGAATGCATGTTGAATATCGTCATGTGCCTCGGATTTTTTCACCAACGTCTCCGTAATATCCACTTGTTCATCTGTTGTCACGATACCATCACCGACTCGTCCAATGTAATCGTACCCCTTTTTTTCCGTTCAATAAAAACGAGAGAAAGACACAAGCAAATAGAAACGAAATGACTGTTAGCTCGTACTGTTTTCAGTGTAAATAAAAGCGTAAAAAAATCGTTGTTAGTTTTCAATGAAAAGGAACGTTGCATTTACGTTCAATTCATGCTGAACTGTTTACATTCAATCGGAAATAGACAAAAGGCTGAAGTTTTGCAATAAACAACACTTCCGGCTCCGGTTGAATTCAAACAAAACGATTGACTACGAGTCGAAAGTCTGAAAAGGCTCCGACGTTTTGCAGCTAAAAAACTCAAAAAGACAAGTTGAAGATGAAAAATCCACCGACAACTTGAAGCTGCGTATACTCTGACAAAACCTATCGACAGTGGGACTTCGATAGACTTGAAAGAAAAACAACCAACAATCAAATTGCATCAAGACAACTTACGCTAGGCGACAGTGGACTTATGGCATTATCATCAGTGGCATCGACATCGGTTTCGGGGCCAAAATCGTCATGATCGTCATCGATTGAGCGGCCAACATGCAATTCATTGCTGGACAACTTGTCACCATCACCGTTTGATGTTATGCTCGAGGGTATTGTGTTGATGTTTGCATGGAATTCACCATCACCATTTTTACCAAAATAGAAATCATTTGCATCCATCGGATCGTGATGATGCACATCAACCGTTGCTTTGTTGAAATCAACATGCAATTTATCGGGTGATGGTGTTTCATCATTTACCGAACGATTTGATGCAAGCAAACCATCGTCAAACTGATGACAACCATTTGTGCTCTCGAAATCCATTCTTGTCACTGGTGATGCGTCTACTAATTTATGTTCGGCTACAATTTGATGTGGATCCTTCAGAAACACAACTATCACGGATATATTATCGGACGATGAATTCTTTTTAGCTAATTCAATCAATTGACCGGCAATAGGCTGAACGTCACCTGTAACAATGAAAAAGCGAGAGAAAAAAAAAAGTTAAAATATTGAAATATTTAGAGTAGATAAAAAAAGCAATTTAAATTGCGCTAAATCAGCGATCTACTTCAACTACGCCAACGAATTGCATGTAAATTGTTTCCACTAGATTTGAATCAATCATAAATTTTCCATTCGATTTGATAATGAACGTGTACGGCAAATGAATGCGCCGAAATTTGCATGAAAATGTCATGCGATTGCCAAAAGGGAGTCGAACTCAACAGTCCCATTGCACCAGTTATGTGGCAGAACGATGCAATGCGCACACCGTGTGTATTCCAAATAATTCAACCATAAATTATGCCAAAATTGATGTTCAATGAAAAATGAGCACTTGGCCTGAGTGTTAGTATGTGTGTGGCAAAAGTCGCATTCGGCAAAAACGCAACAACCACAAAAAGTAACAAATCGATTTATTAAACGACGAAAAATGTCGAGCTAATCTTAAAATGAAGCGGCTTCTCGACAAAAAAAATGTTCACTGAACATCGTGTTTAAAGCGATCGAATAGGCTTCTAAGCTCTCAGCCGCACATATTCAAATATGATCGATGCCAAATGTTTAACCAGAGCCGATGGTTTGTCATATGCCAAATGGATGGTAATTTATTTATAATGGAGTAAAATAGAATCAGTCATTTTTACTATGTGTGCCTGTGTGACCAGTGTGGGAGAAAGAGAGAGAGAGAGAGAGAGAGAGAGAGATAAGAAAAGAGAGGGCGAACTTTAAACTACATCACGATTATGTTTGATAAATGCTGTAACACTAATTGTTTGATTCTACTTAAAACAACGAGCTGCTATTGCCGCAGCAGCAGCAGCAGCAGCGAGAAAACGGCACATGAATAGGGCAACAATCATCAGCGGATCTATTCGATTCTGCACTCACACGTACACATGATTTGTCCGTGCCGAGCAGAGGCAAACAGGCGTAGAGGTAAATGGCAATGCCAAAGACAGAGGCACACACGGTCCATCAAAATAATGCTCTCAGATGCGATCATAAGATTGGGAATATGCATGAAAAGTGTGCAATGCATGAATTACAGTGTGCAGTGAGCATAATAGCATTCATTTTCTAGCTTAAGGTTCTCTGGCTGCTCTGCACTCTTTTTTTACGTGCCTCTCTCTCTCTCTCTACCTCCTCCATCGCCGAGAATCCGATTGCAGTCGCAGTTGCTACGTGAACCTGTCCGCTATGAAAATAGATTTATAGACGACAACTGTTTGACTTGGTTGAAGTTTTAACGTCTGATAAATGTCAACCAGATGCCCGGAATCGACGTGTTATTCTCTGCATATTTTCTATTCTTTATTTCTCCCTTCTCGTGTTAGTGTATTTTCATTTTTCTCTCTGTCTCTCTCACTCACATGATTTGTGCTTCTTCTTTCGCCATGAAGTGCATGGAATATGAAGAGAAAATAAAAAGACAAACAAATTTGGATATGATGTAGAGACGCCGTGTGTGTTTTGTTCAACTGTTGCATTTCAATTTCTATTTTAAGGCATAAAAATGCTCTTCGATGCATCGCAAAATTTTAATTGCAATGCCAGCACAGCTCGTATGTATGTGTGTATTTTTTTTGTTGTTCGGTGTGTACACACCGATCGGCATCGGTTGGCACAGCCGTAAATCGGAGGCCTCGATGTCATTCGTTCATACTTCATTTCGTTGCAATCAAACGATAAACATTAAGTATTTTTGAATTGTCTGCCATTAAATGTTCAGTTGTTGTCGGTTGTCGTGCGTGATTTGACTTTTGTCTAGGTTTTATGCGAAGCGTTGTAGTAGCTTGTGTGTGTGTGTGTGTGTGTGTGTCACACAATAAGACACTAATTTATTATAGTCGACAAAATCGAAATCGTTTCTCATGTGTAATCCAGATGAATGGGGCTGATTAAAACATCACATGCTATGGAATGATGGCATTCTCTTAGTACGCATTGCAACTGAAACAAGAAATCAAGCTTGAAGTCGATCGTATAAGAGCGAGAGATAGAAAGGGGGAGAGCGAGAAAGATGTGCACTTTATGTCAATTCCTAGTGCCACCCATCTTTGAGCTTCCTTCTCACGCACTAACCGTAACGAAAGCGACCATTTTTACATTGCCATGCTATTTGCTAAGTCGATCGATGTGTGTGCAACACCATGCAAATGTGCATGGATTTTTGCGTTTTTGGTTCTAGGCTTTTTTGTTTTGGTTTTGCTGTTGTTGGAGATGGGTGTTTGCTCATTGAATCTGAGAAAAAGATTATATTTGCGTCGTTCGTTTCGGTGGCATTATGAACCGTCAATAATTTATTGGATCAACTGGAATTTCAGGCGTTATCGTGTCGACACTGGTAAACATTGCATGCGAAAATCGCAAATGATAAATCGAACGGAGAGAGAGAGAAAAAACCGAAGTACGATTCACTGATCCTTATCCGGATTTAGTCGCTGAATCAATTTTGGATTAACGCATAAAGCCGATAAGCATTACCATTTCAACTGTGAATGTGAAATTGCACATCGAAATGAGTTGTTGTTGTTGTTGTTGTTTTTTATTGGATTTGCTATTGGTTTCAATGATTGTTGAAGGAAAGGTTAATCATAAAATGCGGTTGGTTTGTCAAAACTTTCATCGTTTGTACATCACTGTTGCTGTTGTTGCTGTTGTTGTGGTTGTTGTTACTCGTTTTTTTTTCTTCAGTTTCAGTCCTTTTGTTCAAGGGAATCGTATACAGACACGCACATAATATGATTCGATTAAACGCATATCACAGCCAACAAAATGAATTACGTCGAATCCAATCAACGGTGGTATTATATTGAGCACCGGCACTGCAACTGAACTGTATAAATCTTTAATCCGATTATTCGAAATTAGAAATCGAATTCAATTGAATTGACCCTGTGTACAATTTCATAAATTAATAACATATGCATCATCATCCAATGTAATCAATAAAATACAAGTATGTTCACTAATTTGAATTGAATGTCAACAAGACAGACGCGAGTGTGACGTGGCTAGAGCAACGTATGTCAGAAAATTCCATTTGCATGTTTACGCAGGTAAACCAAATCCAATGAGTAATAACAAACCAACTAACTCGAAGAGCATTTTTTTCCTGTGCTTTGAACTGAACAACAAAATATATTAGGTGAGCCATCATTTGTTTGGTATTTGAGTCTAGTCAAACCGGCAAACCAGCACGCACTGATTCCATCCGTGATTTTATTTCCTATTCAAAATGTGCGCACGCAAAAAAAGAGAGAAGCAGCGCCCGACTCATGTATTTGAAATTCCCAGGCCGCGCTAGCGTCCTATCTAAATACATTATAATGAATAAGTACAAACTAATACATATGCATTTCGCTATGAATGCGTTTCATGTTATGTGTTTTGATTTCATTTAATTTTGGAAATTGAAAAAAAAAATTTCTCGACAAAATATATTTTAAAACATCATTGCAATAAAAAAAAACTTCCAAGTAAGAATGAATATATTGATATTGAGTAAGAAAATTCGGTGAAATCGGTGAAATACTTGAATCAAACATAAACGTTTGAAAAACGTACGACGCGCGCCAAAGCATAAGTGATGTCAAAGTGTGTACAAAGAGTGAAGCAATAGTGCGTTTAATGCTATGTGCTATAGTGTCTCTGTTGATGTTGATCGCTGACGTTTATAGTGGTAGGAAATTCCGATGCTCAAGCCGACCATAACAAATTGATTTGCGTGTAAGAATAAAGAGAGAGAGGGGGGGGGGGGTAGAGCGAAAAATAATAACAATAATATAGACAACAGCGGCAACATCGAAACTTACACGTACACCGCTCTCGCACAATTGAGCGCTTGGGCCGCATGTGTAGTACGTTCAATCATCATTTTCGATGCATGTCTGTGAGAGCACAACATACAAATCTTATTATTTGCTTCGATAAATTCTAATACAAGTGCTTTGTCGTTGTTGTTGTCGACGTCGTCGTCGTCGTCGCCGTTGCTGTTTTTTTACACATACTTTCTGGTCAATTCAAATCGTTCTCCATTTTTTCAATATATATTTTTTTTTGCGTCTTCTTCTTCTTTACGATTTGATGTGTTTGTGCGTGGCTTTCGGGAGATTGTAGATCTTTGCCAATTTCCATCGCATTTATCGAACGATCACAAAATTACTAACGAATCGAATGAAGATGAGAACAACGAACGAAAACGAAAAACACACCGGTACGCAAAGAGATGAAAACAGAGAATATTATGCTTCTTTGGCTGATTTTCAAGCTCATGTACAATTAGACTAGACTAGAAGAAGTAAGAGAACGAGAGAGTATCTCTAATGAGAAAATGTCGAAGATTCCGAGCAACATATGGATATTGTACATACTATTGTAATGTCGTAATATTGATGTTGATCTGTTTTTTTCCGTTGTTGCTTCTCTCTCTCTCTCTCTCTGTGTGTGTGTGTGTGCGCGAAAGTCTTCAAGCAATGCTATAACGTTTCTACCTTAAGTCGTTTATTTCAAGGTTCACGCGAAAGACAAGACCAAATGTTTGGCATTTGAAATTTTCATCGGCAAAGCCAACCTTCAACAATGGAAACGACCAAAATCGACAATTATTCAACTAGTGCTCAAGATATTTCTCTCTATCTGTGTGTGTGTGTGTGTGTGTGTGTGTGTGTGCGTCGTTCGGTTGTTACAAATACAACAAGGCTATCGCTTCGGGTCAAACCTCAAAACCCCAATTGTTTGTCAAATGAACACCATTTTCTGGTTTTAGCTAACGAACAGAAATAAAAAATTAAGACATTTCATTCAATTTACGATAAAAATCCATTGTGTCACAGGGGAACACCGATTTTCATTTATTAAATTGCGAACGAACGACCGACCGACCGACTCTCATAAATAGCCGCATAACAAATTTTCGAACCCTTTCGGCACCAGTGACATTATCCATTTTCGGTTTTATCCGAAAATGTGCGACGATAATATCAGCAACAAAATAAATGTCACGGTTCTATAATGCACTCACTCACTCTCAATCTTTCGCAGCCGAGCATAACTCTTACCCAGTACAAATTGATGCAATCACTTAGTTTGATTGCTTTGTGTATTAAAAGGAAAGAAGAAGAAGAGGATGGAAAAAAACTCTCCCATTTCGAATAACAAACGAGAAAAAGGATTAGGTTGCGAGTGCGAAAACGTGTCGGCAACAGTGTAACATGATGTCGTTAAAGAGTGCGAAATAAAAACAACGAAATCATTAAGATTCGCTTGGTTTTAGTTTTTTTTCTTTTTCATTTTTTGTATGTATTGCAAACGCCTTTCTAAGACGACATTCTGGTACGCACACGGAAAATGCGCAAAAGAACAACGACCACGAACGAACAAACGAAAAAAAAAATTGAACATATGCAATCAAGTGAATACAAGCAACACGGTACCTACATAAAGTGATAAATGAATTGCATTGAAACGCCTCAACAACGAGCAAAAATGTGTGCACTCTCTCTCCACGGTTTAAAAATAATATATATCGTGATCGTGGCTGGCATCTCTCTGTGGCTTTTTGCATGGAGAACCATAGCATTAATTATGTGTCGTCGTTCTTTAGCCCGATACACTTTTGAGCATTGCACACACATAAATATTTATAGAGCAGAATACGCGTGTAAGCAATAGTAAAAATGGCCAACAGCGGCGCTGTAAATAAACACGAAACACAATTGGCGACAAAACAGAAAAAAACAAAGACTCAAGCGAGGAAAGAAAAACGCACACAACAAACAACCGCCAAAGTTGCGATAAAACGGGCGTAAAATGTGCGTTGACATGAAAATATGCATTCAATAGCCATATAAAGAGATCATGAATCAATTGTCATCACCAGATCAACGGAATAAATCCGTTCCGATTTTTGTTTGGCTTTTAATTTGCATCGCAAGACATTTTGGGGCTTTTTATTTCGTTGTTGCAAGCCGCATCAATGTTGAACCCAAAATTTGGATTCCAAATATTTTTCATCATCTGAAATAATTGAAAATTGAACCAGCCAACCAGAAAGAAATATTTGCTGACATTTTCAAACATATTTGCACAATTCACACTACAAATGTTTGTAAATTTCCGTGAAATCGATAGATTTCTCGCTGATGCTGCGGCACAAACACAACCATAAGACATTGACTTTGGTGCGACTGTCGCAATTTTTTTCCTTAATATTTTCTTGCTGTTGATCATTGCAGTTGTTATTTGTCTAAATGGACAAACATCGAGCTTTGATACAGCGAACAGAAACTTAGACAGCGTTTTCTCCCTTCCTCTCACCATCGTCCATCAACGTAACATCGTTTTTCCATGGAAACGTTAAATTTCTATCATAATAATGTGCTGAATGCGATAATTGTATTGAATATTCATATTCATTGTTTATTTAGTAACATTCAATTGATTGATGTGCAGAAACTGAATGCGTTTTGTTTGCCTGTGTGTTCAGCTTTGTTTTCTTTCTCTCTAGCTTGCAACAACATTTCTTCCTTAACGTGCGAAACCGAAAGAAAGAAAAAAAAACTGATTAGCTAAAGCCAGACAGAACAGCAAAGTGCATTTTGTTTAACAATTAACACGAATTATTATTCGACACGCTCGTTCGGTGTAATTTTTCGTTGTTGTTGTGGTTGTTGTTTTCAGTTTTGCTTTTGCTTGGTTAAACATGAATGCCGATTGATTCGTATGCATCATTAGAAATAGTTTGTGTATGGAATATGACACAAGTAAGGGTCAATGATTCTATGACATTTAACCAGTCTCTCTCTCTCTCTCCCTCTCTCTCTCTCTCTCTCTCTCTCTCTCTCTCTCTCTCTCTCTCTCACCGACACGTTCAAAATGCAATTCGGTATCTTTTTTCATTCGCATTTGCAAGTGAATCCAAGGGTTCAAAAGGATAAAGTTCATTAGCTCATAAAACGCATATTGTGTTGCTTCATTCGATTAATTTCACGCTATCGCTGAAATACCGTTCGTAACCGAATTGGTTTGTTTTCATTTTTCTGCATTTTTAATTCCTTTCTCTCATTTCACTCATTTCACTCACCCGTTTACTGACGCGCGCGCTCACTCACGTGGAATGAATGAAGCGAAAAATTAAATTGCATGCATTTTCATTTTATTGTATGCGGAAGACTGAGCAAAACCATTAATTATATATATGTGTGTGTATGCCGTAATGTATGCAAATATACCGAATCGCATATTCATGCAATATTTTCACTTATCAAATCTCTTTTGAAGCGTTTGATGGCTTGGCGAAGCTTTAAATTCAATATTCTTGAAAATTGAATCAATCAATCAACGTCGTTGCAGGGGTCGATCAATTCTTGTGCCGCTTCTTCTTCTTCTTTATTCATTTATTACATTTATTACTTGGGTTTTTTTTTCCTTTCAATTAGCCGCCGCATTGCATTTCTTCCTGATAAATGCGCAAGATGCAAAAACCGCAGACAATGAACATTCATTTAATTATGTTTTTCTTTTCTTTCGTGATTTTTTTGTTCCGATTTCAGAGCCTTCCTTTTGCAACCATAAACAGAACATCAAACGAAATTTATGAGGAACAATTCAAGCCGACTGCAATTTTGAATGGCAGCAACAACAAAACCTCTCTCTTTCAAAACAAAAGGACAACAAATTTCAAAATGCAGACAAAAACCCGGTACCCACAAAAATATTGTGTGCATAAATGAAAAAAATAACGTAAATTAGTAAATTTATAGCGCCCGAAGTCAATGAATTTGAACGCTAATATCAATTGAAATTAATGCCATTTTAATGGAATTCCAATTTGTGAGAGAAAACCGAGCGAGTGAGTGCGAGAAAAAGGGAGCGAAATTAATAGTTATGGTTATTGAAAATCGATGAAATAGTTTAGAACAACGGAAATTCTCTGCTCTATATCGATGCGAATCTAGGAATTGCCCGTTTAATTTCCATCACATTTTGCCGATGGTTATTTAATTGAAATGAGAAAACAAAACAAAATATGTCTACCCCGTTACCATTATTGATTAGAGCTAATTAAATGAATATATATCCAAATTTGCTTATGTACACATTTCCACACACAATAATGGAATGGAAACCACACAAACAATGATTGAGCATCAAACGAAACTTGAAATAAAATAAACTTTTTTATTTCTTTTGGTCGATTTATTTGTAAAAGAAGAACTTGTGTCTCATACACACACAAAAGCTAGAGTGCTCGGTCAGCAAATTGACAAAAAAGGACAAACACATTCAAAGCGTTTGTGCACGGTTGAGTTTGTTATCGTAGTGATATTCGTTTGAAATGCGTGATCTATTAAAATTTTACCATGTTTCGTTTTTCTCCGTTGAAAAAGTGTCATATTCATTTGTTTGCATAGACTGATAGACCCATATGCATTTTGCATATAGAATGATCTAGAATAGCATCTGCCAGCATGTAGCGAATGTTCGCAGAGCGAGTGAGCAAGAGAGAGAGAGAGAGAGAGGAAGAGAGAGAGAGAGAGAATGAGAGTGTGAGAGTGAAAGAGAACGAAACCGGAGCATTGACACCAAACACCATCATCCAGTAGCATATACATCGCATACATGCACACACTCAAATGCATACTCACATAAAAGCACATAGAATTCAATATGCTGTACTGGTTGTGCACACAATTTGCATAAAGTTCATTCCCAATTCATGGCACTTAAACTACGGAGAAATTGTAAAATGTGCAACAGCAGCAGGCAGTAGCAGCACCGGCAGTAGCAACACACCAATAGCTGTAGCTATACAGAGGATATAGTGGAGTTGGTTTGCTGACAAATGAAAACCGCATTTTAGCACATACACCCGGATTCGTTTTGGGTGTTTGAAATTGGGAAAAACTACAGTATACATGATTTAGAAGTTATTCATACGGAACGATGACGAAGAAAAATGGAAATTTCACTAAAACGAATGCGTATTCATTGGGATTCAAAGTGAGAGGATGTGTGAGCGAGTGAAAAATTGGTGAAAGGGTGGTGGTTTGTGTGAGCTATGATAATTTTATCTAATAAGCTCATGCATCGCATACGACGATGACGATGACGATGACGACAGTAACGAAAGCAAAGAAGAAATGTTCAAAGAAAGCCGCCACATCGTTTGCTAAATCGTTGACTGTGTGTGTTCCGTGTGTGCGCAAGCATTTTTGTTATAAATGAATGAGGCTTATATTACTGACACAACACTTCAATGATATATTTATGCACATTGGACAACTGGTTTGGTTCGGGCCGTCAAAGAACATACGATACCTTTAATACCACTTTGGCTCGGCGTGTTTTCAATTCTTCTTCAAAGTATACATATTATCCATTTCACCCACACCCGCTTTCCTTATCTCTCGCATAAATAGCACATAGACTAAGTGCATTATTATTATCATTATGTCAAGTCAAAGAAAACGAAAGAAAAAAAGAAACCTTTTGTATTTCTCTGATTGGCTGGTGTGTTTGTTCGATTTTTGGGGCTCAAAAAGGGCAAAATGACACCATAGCAAAATTAATTTCCTCTAAAAACTCATTCGAACTGAAATTTCCGGTAAAAGCAAACCAGAAACCAGACTGTTCGGCTGTTGTCAACCGGACTGGCAAACAGGATAGTGTTACCATCGGCTTCTTCAGTCCTTTCACACTGTGTGTCATACAAACGGAATCGAAAAGACGAGACCAATTATTTTGCTGTGCATTGAATTGTACATTAAGGGCGCGTGCATTATGATGACAATGACTCTCTTTCTCTCAATCTCATTTTATATCTATATGCGGATACACGTCAAGTGGTTCAGGGCTGGAACAAGTTCGGCTTGCAATGTCATTTGATATGCGCTCACACACATACACACCATAAAAAGACAGAGAAACAGTCAAGCACATCCCAATTGCATATATCCTTTTCCTTTTTCCGAGTGGCTGAGTTTTTTTTTTTTGCTTTCTCGTCTGTTCCCTATTCCGTTTCGGTGCACTGGTCTCTCTTCGTTATTTACAAAAATATCATCGTCTGCTCTGTTTGCATGTGTACGAACAAACATATTTGATATTAATTAGGTGCTTAACTGCCAAGTGATTGTGTGTGTGTGTGTGTGTGTGTGTACTATGACTGATTAAAATCGCTATTCAATTATTCAATGCGGGAAGAGTACTCATATGCATGAAGAAGAGAAAGAAGGGGACGAAGAGTGACGGAAGGTACACAAAATATTCACTCAAGCTAAACGAAATCCATTTTAGTGATAAATTGACAACAAAATGTATATCATTCAATAAATTGAATATTGTGGCGTGATTCAAGTCATTTTTCATTATAAATTCATGAATTGTTTAACAACAGGCCACGATTGCATGTCATTTTGTATGTACATCTAGGGATCGAAAGTCGTCGTTTCATTTTTTTTTTCTCGTTCAAATTAAATATCAAGAGCAATATCCATATGGTAGAAATCAACTTGTGCAAGAGACAGATTGCTTTGCCATTTCAGCTTGATTTAACTTGTTGTTATGGCTTATTGATTTTTAGGTTCCGGATTTCTCTCTTCTCTTTCACTCCATTTCTCTCTCTCTCTCTCTCTCTCTCTCCGTTCATTTTATCCGATTAAATTAACGTAGCGCAAGAGAAAACAAAACAAGAGATTTTTCAATTGACGCTGTTATTTTTCCCGCACGTAATCCATATAATTGAATGTCGATTAGAGTTGTCGGTTTTGTCACACATTTTAACATGGGAATCGATGATTATGTGTGTGTGTTTTCTATCATTTGTTGTTGTTCAAGTAAATCGCATTTTCATGAAAATTCGCCCACTTAATTGGTCTCAATAGCATGCAGCTCTTTGGAATGCTCATCCTATTCTTCAGCTGCTCCGTTGGTATTCGTAAAACGAATGAAAAATCATCGAACAACACTCCCTCGCCCATGACTATATCTAAAGTAAAGTAATATGTGGTATGTATCGCATTGAATACGCTTTTAGATAATTAGAGAGAGAGAGAGAGAGAGAGAGAGAGAGAGAGCGAGAGAGCGAGAGATATGTTTTGCCGGTTTCTGTAAATTCGATTATGAAAGAATAGAAGCGGAAGAAACGGAGCGCCCAGAATAGATTTTAGAAAATAGAAAGCGCCCAGAATCTATAGCGAGAAATATGAATTGACTATTGGTGTGTTCGCATTCGACTTTGGTGCGCGCATGGTATTTGTATGTGAAAATTTGCCATTTTAACAATCCGACGAGCATTCACCCACATCGTTTCCATCTCCTTCGGCTTGCAACGAGAACCAACTAATCGCCTCTTTTAATTTACAGCCTCTTTTATTATATAGTCTTGTTTTGCACATTAAACACTTAGTACTTGTTACCAACGAGAGAAGAAAGCAACAGAAAAGGCCCATTTAAATAAAGCATCGCGCGAAAGAGAGTGTCAGATGCATTTTGGAATGGAGCACGAGCCTGTGTCGCCTTTCGAACATTCCATTCATCTCGTCGCTGTCATGAATGGAAACGAAAAAGACGAACCATTTTGCTGCATTCATTTCGATTTTTTTTTCTTCCACGTAGCGCACACTAGGCGAGGCGAGTCGAGTCAAGTCAAAGACCGACACATTCTTCATACACAAACAAAACGCACCACGCTACCATATACAAGAGCTAGGGGAATATCACGCTTAAATTATTTCAAATATTTCAAAAAAATACAAGAATCTGTCGTATGAAATATGGTGGATATTTGTGAATACGACGGAATGTTGTGGATTTTTGTGATTATGAATGATATTTAAATGTATTTATTCAGATTTAATGCAAAATATCTCAAATATCTCACAAGATTCAGGAGCGTGATATTCCCCTAGTACAAGAGACAACGAAACCTCAATTCGCCACACCATTATATTTCGTTCAACTGATAATAAATCATTAATAAATCAAAAGATAATTAAGTACATGAAGTGAAGTGCCTTTTTTTTTTTAAATGGCGACATGGAAACAATGTATGCAATTTACATGACACATTATTATTCGCGTCATCATTTATATTTGGCTCTCTGTTTCCATCTCTCTCTCTCTCTTTTGCTCGCTCGCTTGCTCGCTCTATCTCCTTCTTGCTAACGCGCGCGTACATTCGGCATTACACTTTTTGGGCGAGACGGGATGCCTGTGTCGCCGATTAAAATGGTTACATCGCATGAAACACACACATTTCCCACAGAAAAAGCGAGCAAAAAAGAGAAATTTTTTTCGGTCGCAGTTTTTTTTCTTTAATGATTTGCGAATGCAACAACAGCAGAAATTAAATTAAACAATGACCAGTCGGTGGAAATATGCTAAGTTCTCAGCACTTGAAATTGCCATAACCAGACGAACATCAGGCCATCACTTTGATACTATTGCACGCTGTTTCATGCATGAAATTACATTGTTTTAGAGGGAAAAAAGCCGGCGCAATTTTATATAAATGTTAAAATAACTTTTTATTTTAAATAAAACAAGTTAAAAATTCATTTTTAATGTGAAATGTAAATCAAAATGATGACATTCTAATTTAA
Organism: Sitodiplosis mosellana; assembly: GCF_009176505.1. Lineage (NCBI taxonomy): Eukaryota > Metazoa > Arthropoda > Insecta > Diptera > Cecidomyiidae > Sitodiplosis > Sitodiplosis mosellana. Next base: position 2,551,696 of record NW_022601432.1, on the reverse strand, counting down.
AAAAAAAAACACAATTATATTCGGTGGACATCAAATTGCATTGTAAAAACACTATGGATGAATTGGCAAATGGAAAATTAATGATTGGTAGTGTCGGTCTGCATTCACAAGAGGGATGCAGTGCTTGACTACAACACATTGAAAATGAAAGTAAATTGATGATGCAATGATTAAATGCTCGATTCAAAATCCAGTTCTCATCTCCAGCATCAACAATGAATTACAAATGCCTAGGGGCATCATACATGTTTCCCCTATTTCGCCGTGCCTGCACACGTTCCTCCTATCCAAAATAGAAAATCTCGTGAATGCATCCGATAAAATGCAAATTGTACATTCGTCTTTAGCTCATATGCATAAAATTCTCAATGGAATTGAGACCACGGTGCTAAAACAGACATTCACACTACCAACCATTTATGCAATTCTATTTAAAACGGTAAATTTTATTGAAGGGAACCCGAATGCAATATAATCGATATTTATCGGTTCGTTTACATCTCGGCTTAAGTACGAGAAAATGAGTGTGTACAAGCATTACCCAGCTCACATTTGCGTATAATCTCTCTTCATTTCTTTTTTTCTTTATTACATTCCCGCTCTCTCTCTCTCTCTCTCTCTCTCTCTCTCTCTCTCTCTCTCTCTCTAGTTCTTGTTTCCTCTCTCGTGAAGTGTAATAGCATTGTTATGCATCTAAAATACGTGCAAACTCTTATGTACGTACAAGCGAACGAAAAAAGGATTTTTTTCAAGCAAAATTAATGGAATTGTGTGTTCTTAAAACATTGAGAGGAAAACAATACGCAAGCCAAGCCTCTCGTCCATTTTTGTTTGTCGTCGTCGTCGTCGCATGTGAAAATCCATTTGAATTTGTTTCATAATAGCAAAGAAATTGCAAAGGGATTTGGATGTAATTAGTTTGCAAATACTCTAGTTAATAAGCTGATAAAATAATTAAGTTTCATTTTGAATGTTTTGAAATGCATTACGAATGGCGGCATCGGCGTGAGTGAATATCAATTAGGCAAACGAAAGAAGAAACAAGTAGCTTTGGTCAGTCGAAGGTTCTGATTTAAGTCGACCGTAGACAATATGAAAGAAAAAACTGAAATCTCGTTCACTCACACTGTCTACACGGCCACTCTGACTCATGTCGTCGTTTTCTTTGGCCCTCCTCTCTTTCTGTGCTGCTATCTTTGATAGAATTAATTAATTTAACATAAATCATGAAATGCAACGGAAGCAATAAACCGCAGTCGATGTAAGTCTGAACACAAATCGCGGTGAACGAAATAAGACGAACAAAGAAGAAAAAAAAATTATATATCGTTCATTCATCGAGCGCGATCTAATAAAAAGCAAAGCACCGCTTCACGTATTTTGAGTGAAAGAAGCGAAAACTTCAAAAAATCAATTTTTGATTCAGTTGAAAGTTAGATGTTAGAATCGGTGATGGTCACTGAGCACACACTCATCACTCTCACACATGCACAACATCACTAAGCCGTTTCAAATGTCCATTGTGCGTGTAATTCCGCATAAAAAGCGTTTCTTTTCTCTCTCTCTCTCTCTCTCTCTCTCTCTCTCTCTCTCTGTCTTTCTCCTATCTTTGATTTAATGTGCACGCGAACGCATCCGTTACCACCATATTCTTCGCAAATCAACTTTCGTCTTTAGAATCGTTTGCATTTCATGTGTGTGATATGCGAAATGTTCCTTTCTTAATCCACCGGCGGCAAATGCATGCCACTGGCAAAGAGAAAGGTGCATTTGAATGAAGTGAGAATTGTTTCAAATTTCATATAATCCTAATGATCGTTTCATTTCATTTGACTACATAGTACATGTAAAGTGTCTTAAGCACTATTTCTCATTTTGTGTTAATTAAAAAAGAAAACGCATCTCGCAAACCCATAAAAGAAAACAATAACGGCGAAATAGAAAAAGAAAAACCGAACGTAGAAAAAGTGACAGCGCGCACGGAGAATATGATACGGTCGAGTTCAAAGGCATTTCAATGACTGTTTTGTTGTTGTTGTTCTTCTTCTTCTCTCGTGTTATTTTACATTTGATATATTAAATTTGCGTGGCGCTTGCAAAGTATATGCACAACCATAACATTACCATAAATACACGAATGAATATGATGATGAGTACATTTTCATTTGGCGCTGGTGCGATATGTTGGTGGCGCGAGCGCGTCACACACAATAACGATGAACAACACCTTCTTTTTTTTATATTGTCGTTCGAAACTCACTTTCTCACTCTCTTCTATTTTTCAACACGCTCATTTCACCATTTGGTGGATGTGACAAAAACGTTCGAAAGCACTGTGAATTGGTGATGCAATTTTCATTAGTCACGGTAATCAGCCCAAAAACCGCAGCAGCATCGGCGAGTGAGCGAACACTCACCATCACCATCACCACAACCATTTACATTTCCATTCAAATAGCATTCGAACAAAATTATGTCATTCAGTGCAAATGACTTCACGGATTAAGCTTCAGAGCATCGGTTAGCCGTGACTGTGCAGACACCACATTTGGTGTTCAATTCTTGTACATCTCTTAAGATGGCATTTATGCACGAATCGAAATGATTAAAGAACACACACACACACACTCACACAGCAAGTATGGTAAATATCGTCTCATTGCCGATTTGTTTCCATGTTCCATTCGTGCAGAATGCTTTTTCCGCTTAAAATGCCTCTTGATTCCCCGTACACGGCACACCAAAACATTACGATTAATTAAAGTATTGGTTTTCCATTCGATTTGTTTGAATTAGTGCATCGAGCACCGAGAGAAAAAAAAATAACAAAACGAAAACCACATCAAAATGCATACGGTGTTTGTTCGTTCGTGTGGTGTGCTGGAGCGCGCATTGTGTGTTCATCGTTTCATTACTGGTTGAAATGTTAGGCGATGTATCATTTATGTTTGAACACCCACAAATTGCATGTTTTTCCAATCTAAATTAAATTGTTCATTGAATCGTTTTGGTGATGGTGGTGGCAGCAGTGGTGGTGCTCGTCTCGGTGTGCATTTTGTATATTTATTCCGTGATTAAAAATGTATGCATACATCTCATTATTATCGATTAAATGCAACAGATCCAACCAATGGATAAGCACTTCTTTTTTCTTCCGTTTTTGATTCTTTGCAAGCAAAAACAGCACGTATGCTACAACAACGAATGAATCACTGAATGGCAAATACATTGTTGACGTTATCGCCGCTAAAAAAAAGAGTGTTCATTGAATTAGTTTGGTGTTCGTGACTCATTGAAGTCTCTTCATTTTCTGTTTTTTTTTTTCTTCTTTCCAATTTTTTTTTGTGTGTTCTGAATACAATTCGACAACGACCACACATTGAATGGCAAATACACATTTGGATGAATTAGTTGTGATCGGCACGCTTATTTCACATTAAAATCCATCTAACATCATGCCGGCATCATCGACAACGACGGTGTTCTATATCACTTTATGCAGAAGATGTTACTGCCGTTGCTGTCGGTGTTGCTGTTCGAACATCCCATGTACAGGCGACATACATTTTCGCATTCCCCAGAGCATTCACCTATTATCACGGTGAAAATGCTCGTTCGGTGTCTGTATTTGATGTAAAAAATGTGCAACAGCAACGCACACATGTCGAATCAAATGAATCAGGTGATGTCATGTAAAATCGATTTTCTTCAAATTCGCACTGCGCGCGTTTCGTGCATTTTAATGTGTTTTTTTTTGTTTCGTCGGGCTTAGTGGCGCTTCCCTTTTTTCGGTTGATGGCAAATTTAATTTTGCACATGAAATTGCGTATTTGTTTTTCGTTTCAATTCAAAGAAAGACTCTCTTTCGTCTCCTCGGTCTTCTCACCCACACATTTTTACGACATTTCTAAATGTCAATGTGTTCAACACCCCAAAAAAACATTATTTCTAAATGTAATTCTTTGCTCCTTGCTGACTCTTCCAACAAAAAAGAGAAGAAAAAAACCAATAATCCATACGGAACGAGTCGTGAATTATCTTCAATGTATCGGAAATCCGTATAACGTAATAATAATGGCATATTGAATGGGCTACATAATTGCGTGTGCCAAAAGTGCCATTCAACATCGAGTAGTCCTGAAGCGATAATAGAGGTGCAGCAAAGGATCGTCCAATTTATTATGCAAACACACACACACACACACTGCACGATACCTTCAATTCGAATTGTTTATTCGAATTCATATCACATGATTGCTCCAGAAATGACCACATTATCAGAGAAAACACCCAAAATTGTGGAATATTTTGCATAAGAATTTTTCCCATAAATGAATCCGCTTAGTACGAAATGTTTCCATTGAAAAGAACAAAAAAAAACCCGAAGAATTCCATGCAAAATTGCTCGTGATTCCAAACGTCCGCGCGCAGTACGCTGTGTGCATTGTTTGACCGTTTGCTGTCGATTTAATTATTCGGAATTGAATGGATTGGATGAAATGAACGCGAGGCGTGCACGCGTGAAGTGAAGAGAAAGAGAAAAGACGCGCTGCATTTCCAAATGAAATGCGAATTTTCACAAACGAAAGAAAATTCAACTGCACTTCAAATGATTCCTATGAATGAAACATTTTTAAGGTGCAGCGATGCAGAAATCCATTTCGATCGAAGCTAATAACGTGCACGTATATCGAGGGGAGTGAAAAGAGAGCAACAACGAATAATTGAATGAAAAAAAAAGACTCAACAGCGGAATGAGTAGCATTTAGATTGGGCATGAAGAACATTTTACCGATTCACAAATAAAACAGACACCGAAAAAAAAGAAAATGTGCTCGAATTTGGACTTTCACATTTTCAAGCGTCGAAACATTTTCAAATGATAGTGCATTTTTCCATTCAATGGAAACTCTGCGCTTTCTTCCGTCGTTTTTACCATTTTTGTTTCTTCTTTATCATGGCTCTCTCACACTGTTGTTTCTTTCTATTTTGTGGTTTCGCTTGCATTGCGAGAGTTTTGCGAAGTTCCAAAATCGATCGACAGTTTCGCCCATTGTTTTACTCGTGTATATGTGGAGAAGTGGAGCGATTATGAAATTTGGTGGCTTATTCTTGCCACAAATAAGGCACGTATGTATATAGTAATAATATAACCTGCTTCACCGTTAATGACACATATATACGATCACGGGCACAATATTAAATGTGAAAGCAATATTTTATTGTTGTCATCGTGTTTTTTTTGGGTTTTGCTGTTGCTGTTATTACAAAATGGCAGACATTCCGTTTGGCTGCATATTGAGCTGAGCTATTTACAAATAGCTGGCTGTTTGGTACATTTTGATTTTGTGACTATCTAGCCATGCAAATTCATATGGAGTGATGAATTTGGGACACCTTTTTCAATCCCTTTCGGGAATTTTTTTTGTCATAAATTCATCATTTCACATGAATTTGCATGGTTAGATAGTCACAAAATCAAAATGTAACAAACAGCCAGCTATTTGAAAATAGCTCAGCTCAATATTCAGCCAAACGGAATGTCTGCAAAATGGTTTGACCTTCAATTTTTTTTTCCTCTCATTTCATTGGCTCTGTTCATTTGATTTGTGTGATACGTTTGTCTATATTGGCTTTGATGCAGACGGTCACAATAATAATCGGTGCTACGCAGTGGCGATGCTCGCGGGTTGACAGAACACGCACAATCATATCTCTCGCATTTTTTGTTTCATTTCTCTCCTACAGTTGGAGTGTGTGTACGTTTTAAACAATCAATTAATGGTAATTACAGTATTTCAGGCTAATTCGTTGTTTTTCGTCATCGTCATCAGGGATTTCGTTCATAATGATTCGTGTTATTTTTTTTTTTTTTGCTGTTGTTTCTTGTTTTATCTATGAATAATGGAACCTTGGAAGTTTCACCCAATGGAATTTACTTTCAACGCTTCGTCAAATCGTTCAGCTGTGAATCACGAGATTTCATTTTTTTTTGTCCATTGATGTGTCAGCCTTTGCGCATACAACGTACACACACATCAAAGTTTTACAAACACGAGAACAGAATTTCAAGTAGTGAAATTCATTTGAGGTTTCAACTCTTCTGTTCTGAATTTTTAGTTGATTCAATGTTTATTCTCAACCAAAAACTTCATAAACTGGGGAAAAAAAACCACTTTGATCACAGTAGATTCCGCATAAATTATGCAAAACCGCATCAAAAAATGTATGTTCCTTGTTCGAAATTGAACGAGAAAGTGAACGGTACTTTGCAGATGGCACAATGATGACTCACAACTTGGCTGAAACAATCGGTTCGAGCAACACCCATGATGACATAATTCAATTGAATTATTTCTTTCCGAAGCCAATAAAAAAAAAAACGATCGTTCAATCGATCGAAACGTGCGCTCGATACCTTTTATAACCGGCATTGACTTTCTTTGGCAAAACTTTGATAAAATAATAATAATAAAATCCTGTGGCAAAACAATGCGATCGAAGTTACGTGTGTATGAGGAAGAGAGTGTATCGTATGTGCGTAGTACGTTGTCATGTCATGACGAATATGAATCATAGCTACAATTCCAAACTGCCACAACAAATTTCATGTACGATTGGCTCAGATGGGCATACAAATGTTTATGAAAACAATACGAGCATAAATAATAAAATTATTAAAATCTCCCAAAATAAGAGAGCAACAGTAAAAAAAAAAACGTTATGAACGAAGTTTCAGGCCCTCCCCAACAATTCGAAAATATATGTAATTGTCTAAAAATAAACAACAGTAAGTAAAAAACAACAACAGCAACGATTCGAAATATCTTTCGAAATTTTTCGATTGTTATGATTTATATTCGCTCATTTATTAAAATGCGTGTCTATCGAAATAATGAGAGAGACAGAAAGAGAAATGAAAAGTTAATGAAAATTATCGAAATATGTGCATGTATTTAACGAAACGAACTGTATCTCATATGAACCGTTGGGTTAGACAAATGAAATCAACAGACGAAAAAAGAGCAGCGGCAGCACCACCAACAACAAAAACAAATAAGTGAACTTTCGAAAAACACTGGCAATACATTTTCCAATACGAGGAGTTCAATGATGGAAAAACAGTTTGATCTTGTGATATTAGAGCGGCGATCGCTGAATCGAGAAAAGTGATTAAAAAAAACAAATATTTCGAGAAATGAGCCACAGTTTTAGTGTGAATTGCATTTGATTGTGCCACCACAGATTAACGTTCATACATCTCTCAACGAATCGAATGATGTTAGGATTAGGCGCTCAATTTTCGAGCTTAACTTCGTTAACCGAACCACACAACATCATTTATTTTTATTGGAATTTAACGCCTTAAACAGGCACCATCGAAAGACAATAAACGTTTCCGCAGTAGCTGCAATCGGATTTTATGAGTTATTCATTCCTTTAACTATCTTACGGCGCGCGCTTACCACAATGCTATGATACTTTTTCCGATTGATACGCTTAACGAGCATTTTCATATTTGGCTGTGGTCGGACATTGCCACAACACTCTCTCGTCGGCCGAAAAATTAAAAAAATAAAGAATGATTAAGGTTAAATGAGACGTACGACGGGTGCTCGTGAATGTGAGATTTCTATCTTTCACATTCAACCGGGCTCGATGTATGGTGGATTTTATGCATATATTTTGCCAATTTATGTAAATATGGTCGACCAATTAATTAGGTTTATTTATGCTCAAAAATATGATTTGCAAACCAGAACCGTAGGTGAGAGATTAAAAAGAAATGTAGCAACAACAATTGCCGGAGCAAATACACTGTAATATGTGCGCGCACCGAACACATACATACCACCATCTCGGTATGAATGAAACCCGGTGAATGAACGTGACTTCCTCAATCGCATTCTTGTTCGCATTAAATAGCAACGAAAAAAAAAAATTAACAATGGAATCGAACGCTGAAACGGTGGCGAAAAGTGCTGCCACATTTGCATACCAAATTTAGAATAAAGAATAAAGAACGTTGGCTCTCTTTTTTTTTTCGTTCACAGTCCAACTGAGAAAATAGCACCTGTCCAATTTAAGTGTGATTTTTTTTTTCATCGCCGCTGTGAATGTGTCTGTTCTCGAGATCCGTTGGCTGACAACGGCATATGCACAAACAAAAAGAAGTGCGGTGACAAATGACAAGCTTTTGAATAGTTTGGTTGATGCGTTTCTTGTTCGACATTAATTTTTTGGGTTCAAACCGAGATCAACTGCAAAACAGAACACCTCTCGAAACGTTTCGAGTGTAACCTGTGAACATGCAATAAACGGTGACCACAAGAACAATTTATGAGTGTCACCATGTAGTAGATGTATATTGCGATGGGGAAACAAATCGAACAAGTCGAGTAGCAAGAGAAGCGAGGAACGGAAAAATCGTCACAATGGCGGCAATGTTAAAGTTAATGAACTATGAAAATAATAATGAACAATAATAATCAAAACGGTTTCTTCTATTTGTTTCTGCTTGGCTTGTGTTTCACTATCTAGTGTGTGTGTGTGTGTGTGTGTGTGTGTTTGTGTGGATGTTTTTCGCGTGCGATCACGTTTTTCGTCATTTGATTGTTTGTCGTTTGCTTTACGATGGTTTATCCATAACGATCGAATGGAAGAGAAAAACGAAAAAATTAGAAGAGAATTGCCCGATGACGCCAATTCCAATCGATGTCGAAGAACTTATGAAAGAGTTTAAATCGATTTAACGATACGATAGCTCGACTAATGTGACAACACAAATCCCATCTAATTACTATGATTGGCAGTCGGTGCGATTTGTGTATTGTTTTCTTTTCCATCGTCGCCACAATGAAATAAGGCCAAAAATTGAATGAAAACAAACAAACAAACAGGGGAAAAAAATCGCCAAGCGATCACAGACCACACGAGTAATACGAATAGAAATATATCGTCTATAACCCACACGAGACGGAGAGAAAAAAAAACGAAAGAAAAATATAAAGGCTGCATTTTAGGCTCTTGTTAATTTTCAACATTTTTCCGTTTCTTCGATGTTTCTATCATGTGGTTTGGTTGTTGATGGTTGTTTTTACCAGGTTGTTGTTGGTGTTTGCCCCTGTCTCCATATCTAATAACCATTTACACAAATATATAATGACACGAACCGTGCGCCACTTGAGATCAATTGTATTATGATCCAGGCGGTTTCAGTACACACGATTATTTATCGATAAAACTCCGCGGTGCAATGTGCCATATAAATTCGTAAAATCGAAATCGATTTCAAAGTCTATCTATCTCTCCACCTTCTCTGTCTCGATATCGACAACAACATAAACAACGACCATCAAACACACGAATCGAACACAATAACAGCAACGATGAAGAAAGACAGGAAAAAAACAGCAACCCTGGGCAAAAAGTCGCGTTAGCAGTTCGGCGAATGAAACGAGACAACCTGACATGAAAACGCAATCATAACTTTATTTTAATTGCGTTTGCGATTAACTCAAGTGTAAATAATATTAGTAAAATGTAAAAAATAACTACAGCAACAACAATGCAGACACACAATTTCAACATATATATATATCATTTGCACTGTGAGACCATACTGTGGCCTACCAATTCGATCGACGAATTCAATGCAAAATACATGGCTACTAATTTCTATTTTTGTCGATTTGATTGAGTCGTCGGATTGAATTTTTTTTTTTACATAAAATTTCATACACTTGAAGAAAAGGCAAAGAATATTTCATGAAATTAATGGTTGTTACTGTTGTTGGTGTTGTTATTTTTGTTAACTGGATTTCACCCCATCGAAAATATTTCTAAAATGAAATGATTTTTTTTTTCATCATTATTGCGGCCACTATGAGAATAGTTTCCATGTCGTTTGCATTATAAACACAATTGATGGTCGTAAAAAAAAGCGTTCATAAAACAAGGGATATAAAAAGCGAGAATGAGACACGCTGCTGCTGCCACAGGTTGAACAAATGAAGTTGTTTCGAATTCTTGCGGCGGTCAAATCGACAAATGGCTTGTTGATTTAAATTAATTGCACGCATTCTGTGGAGCGAACCAGAGATAAAACTTTTATCAGGCCGAGTGTTTGCATTCAATTTGGATGAAGACGATGAAGAAGTAGTAGTAAAACTGATGTTGTTTGAATTATTCTTTCTTTAATTGGAAACAGTTTTTCTCTCTTATGGATTTCTATTTCTCTGGTTCAGCAAAAGTACCCGGACGTTGCGCGCTGAATGCTCAATTTGAATATGATAGAGATGATTGTGCGCTTGAAATTCTTATACGATTTATTCTCAATTCAGATATTCTAGTTGTGATTTTTGTGCCGGCCATTTTGGCTGCACGCTGCCGAACTCAGCAAGGTTTTTTTGATCGGTGATGGCCATTTGTGCACCGTCATATTGAAGAACTGTGGCAACGTCGAATGGCGTGCTCGCGCGCTTGCAACCACGAAACAGACAGATAAATGAACTGTGGCAATGAAGAAAAGAACAACACAAAGAAGAGGAATAAAAAAAGAGAACCGAACCGCGGCGGCGATTTTTTCTTTCATTTCATTTCATACAATATTCAAAACACAGAAGAAGAAAAACTCAAATATAAAACCATTTTCAATGTAGAGCATGCTTAAAGATCTCAAGCAACAACGCGCTACACAATTCATTTCAAAATGCACGCGTGCAGTGCATTCGACCATTAAACCCTATTTTATCCATTAACTATTGGAAGTAGCCAGCGTAAAACAGCAGCATGAGAGGGAAACAATGAACAACGAAAAAAAAAAAAAATTAACAACAACAACGAAAAGAGAAAGAGAGACGAACAAAAAAAAAATGGACATGAGAAATACCATATTAACAACAATAGACGAACAAGCGAAACGGTGTAAGTCCAACACAAAAAGTAATACACATGCAAACGATATCACATGAAATTGGTGTTTTGGACTTGGAGAGTGAGTGAAAAAAAAGGATAGGAAGAAACTCGAAATGAATAGCGATCAAAGTATAGTTCATGCAATCCGTTTACTTGCACCAATTTCCTATACCCATTTTTTCTTTTTGCTATTCAAATTCACAGCGAACATGTGTGTAAGTGCGCGTTCGTTGTTTTTTTTTTGGTGATGTGCGTATGGAAAACTATAACATTTATAAATTCCAAAAATGCAACACGGAAGAATTTTTGTTCACATGCTCGAAATACTTGGCTCGGATCCGATGTGGGTCCAATGTGTGTGTCTGTTTTTTTTTTAAATATTCTTTTCATTTCCCAGTCGTTGTATGTTCAACACGCATCTGCGCGCTTTCTCGCACCAAAAGATCGTACGTATGTGCATAATTTTACCAATTTTTCGTTTTCTCTTGCCGAATTATTGTTTGTAGAGAGAAAATGTTGCCACCACCGCATGGCAACAGTGCACAGACACACATGCACGCACACACATGCCAAACCGATTCGCTTTCACACCGATCGCATACATTTGGTTTATTGTTCGATGTTTGTCCATTAGCTAGAGGTGTTTGACATTGTTTTTACGGTTATGCTTTATGTATAGCAGCCAATTTAAAAGCGTTCATGCCATTCGGACACACACACACATAATTTGTATGATTTTCAGGGCAATGACAATATCTCTTTTTTTGTATGTGTGTGTGTGTGTGAAATAAAACAATGGAAAATCGCTACTGCTGCTGCTGCTGAGCTCACATATTTCATTTGTTTTCTTTTCTGCGATTGAGTTATTTGAATGTTTAAACGATGCGATTTATTTTTTTTTTCCTTTCATTTTATTCTAGCACAAAAGGAAGTTGAAAAGAGAATTCCAGCGATTCGGTGAAGTTTGTTTTTTTTGCTCTTATTCCAGAAGCGCTTGAATTGATGAGCTATTTTTTTTTTACTGAGCAGCTTCTTTCATCGAATGTTCAAATCTATAGATAGCCAGACGTAGACAATTTATCTTTTCTGGATGTTGACTGTTGCTCGGAAACAGTGTTTCCTTTGCACTTGATATTGGTTAAACTTGAGTTGTGTGTACGAATGTTCGCACATCGGCGCGAGATATACGGGCAAACAATTTATATAGTAAATGCAATTTTGTTGAATAAGCAAACAATTTTCGAGTCCGTCGATTGATATAACCGAAGTGAAGAAGAAGAAAAAAATCGTCTTTGGTTTTCGTTGTGGTTGTGTTTTTTTTCTCTCTTCACGTATCAGTTTTTTCTTCGAGTACGTTTGTAACAATGATGATTCTACAATTGATCGACCCAGCGCATGGCCATTATCACCGTGAGCGTGCGCGCGCCCTCCGCACAATGGCAACATGCTCCGCCGTCGAGTCAAAGTGGCGAAGTGAAATGAAACAAACTTAGAGCGAATCTCATCTCGTGTAAAATAAAATACAGCGCGTCGCAGAAGCAAAGGGAAAAAAGCCCAGTCAACAAAACATAGCGAAACAACAAGGCGAAAGATCGACGCGAACACCTCATCAGAGAATCATTTGCAAATCTCACTGCCAACGAAATAAAGAACCATTATGGGCCCGTAATTATTTTAATTCTGACGTACGAAAGAAGGAAAAAAACCATCGCCGCGAATTTTTTTTGTTCTCTTTCTCGGTGTGTGTGTGTGTGTAAAACGTGTGCTACAGACAAGGTAAAAAATACACACGCACACACACATTCAAACAGCAATTTCATGCCAAAACACAGCCGAAACGTAGACGTTTTTGCCGACGTGGTTTTTTGGTTGTGTGCTTGTTGTGTTTGTCTCGTTTGAATCACATTCATTCCCGATTTTTCTCACTCGAAATGATGAGCATTGAATCCAAACAACAAGCAACAAAACAAACAACAAAGAATGGTTTAATTGTAAGTTTTGCAGTGAGAGACAGACTGCGATTGTTCTTTGTGAAGACAGTGACTTTCTATTTTCGTACTTTTGTGGCATTTTTATGAAAATTAAGTAACTGGCGAGCGAGCGAACGAACGAGTGTACGAAAGAGAGCGGGACAGATTTCGAACCGTTTTTTTTTGGCCGACAAAACAAGAGCACACACACCCGGCCTCAGAACATGAGAAAGCCAGAAGAAAATGCATGAGAACACACACACGCACTCGATAAATAATGCACAAAATGACAATTTAACTGGCCAACATCGCCTTAGATAGGCAATAAATTCAACATATCAAATGCCAAAAGCACACACCACGACACCCAGTTTGGCAAACTTGATTTTTCTTCTCTTCGTTTTCCTCGTCGTCGTCGTCGTCGTCGTCTTGTTTTTTCTTCCACGTTTTTAGTTGTCGTCTGAAGCGATCGGCCTGTTGTGCACTCACTGGTGACAACGCTCACAAATCTCGATCGACTGTAATGACAATCAAACGGGCATTTCGAATATTTTCGGGTTTTATAATTAATTTGGCAAATTGTCAACTATTTCGACGATGCCAATTAATAATTTATCTGCTTCGCAAAAAAGCGGAAAAATTCCCGTGTTATGCATGAGCGAATATCTCAACAACGCATCGTGATGATGCAGCACATGTTTCCATAAGGCTCACCGCTGTTGTTGTGTCGCCGACCACTCGCTTGCAACATTAAATCATTCGAACGAATTTGTAATAAACAATGCGTTGTTGCTTTTCTCTCTCTCTCTCTTTCTCTCTCTCTCTCTCGACTGCGTTTATTTTCCATTTCATTTCGGTGCATCAGTTGCCAAAGCTGATGACCTTTTCTTCTTCGAAAATTTTTGCAACGATTTTCTGTCAGTGTGAGAGTGTATGTGATGGACTTTGTAATCACAATTGCATACGATGTGTTATGCATTTACATTTTGTGGATCATTGAAGGATGACACAGAATATATATAAGAAAACCAAAAAGGGTAATGGAAGACATCACACACAGAAAAAAAGAAAACCAGTGAAATATACCATTTTCTTATGGTCTCTTTCGATCTCGTTGAACCGAAACTTGTTGGCAAAAATACACCTACGAAAAAAATGTAAGGTTTTACAAGAAAACTGAAGAAAAAAAACACCAACCAAGTCGATGTGGTTCGACATAACTACGCATTTAAGAGCTACTTCGTTACCATATGGTCGAAAGGCTCTATTTATTTGTACATGCACGCTATTTCGTCTTTTTTTTCCAACACTGGCATAAAAAAAATCGGTTTTTATTTTCTTCGTTATTGCATTCGACATACTCGCGGTTACTTTTTGCTGGGAATGGCAATTAGCGCACCCATTGGGTTATCATTTGTGCCAATATGATCGATTAATTATGGCATACTCATCGAATGAATAATATTTTCATAATAATTTAGTAATATTAGGTTTCTGTGTGCAGCGTGCGGTGATAAGGATAAGTCGTTGCCGTCGTCGTTGTAGTGCGGTTTCATTTCAAAGGGCCCAGCAACTGTTTCTGTCTGATTTGACTCTCTATCAAATGACAACATTCGCTCTCATCGATAATGAGAATCATCATCTAAAATTGTGAACCGTCTAATGACGTCTCTCTTCATTTATTTGAATGTCAAACGCCAAAAAAAAACAAATTAAACAAAATTCGTCATGGACACTAAACAAATCAAATGACTAACATTGAAACATCAAATCATTAATAAATTGTCGATTTGAGTGTTGTTAACAACAACAAAAAACACATCAGACTTTTCAATATTCAAATGAGTTGGTTGGTTTTTTTTTCTGGGAGAAGGCAACCCTTGTCATTGCTTGCAATTGGATTTGGATTGCAAACCATAACTGTGATTTTTCTTGGGCATGAGGCATTTGTCCATGAAAAAATCCAACTGGCAAACAACGCATTGAAACAAAGCATTCACCCACAACCAGACGCATCATTTAGAAAGCCAAAGAGAATAAACGCATTTTATTTATTATTATTTTTCCGCACAAACACTCTCTCTCTCTCTCTCTCTCTCTCTCTCTCTCTCTCTCAATCTCTATTCGTCGAAAAGTGAGTAAATCTTGTTTAACGATCGAACTAATAAATTGGTTTGTCACATTAGTCAACTGTTGACTCAAATTACATAGCGCCGGCTCCGAATGATTCACAGACAACCGAAACGTACATTAATATTAATATAGAATTCTCTTTTGCTCTTCGCTTCAGTCTCACTCTCTCACTCTTTCTCTTGCTCCCCGACACACCAATAGACATTAGCATGAGGTCCTTTGAGTCATATTTGCAACATGTACACTGTGTGTTTCGCTAACAATGGCGTGTGTTGCTTCCTTCCACTTGCCGATGACTCATTCAATTCACCATCAAATTTATATATATATAGTGAGTGCCGAAGTCATCATTGGCTCAACACTCGGCATTTTGACTCGTGAACATAAAAATATGCAACGAATGACACACACACACTTACACTCAGTGCGTAAAAACAAGCGACAAGAATAATAAGAAGAAGAAAGTTGTAGAAAAAAAGAACTAACAAGGAGGGTTAGTTTTGAATCGCATTAAATCGAAAAACAAATAAAATGACTATATTCAGTGGCGATCATTTCACAATCATGAAAATTATGCGAATGCATAATAACGGACACATGAAACTGAATGAATTTTAATGTAGTCGTCCTTCATTTAGCGCAACCCCTCACACAAAACACACACACACACGCACATGCAGCAGAAGAATATGAAACGGGTGTTGATTTCTCATTCCATATATCCACGGTATTGAGTCATACGTCCCCGTGAGCCAAAGACAATCACAATTTTTAAATTTACAATTTGTATGCCATTCAGGCACATATTCTTTTCTCTCTCTCTATTCATTGGTTTCTTCTTCTTTTTTTTTCGCTATTTTCTCATCTGTAAATAATTTTCATTTCGTAATCACTTAATTATCTTACCTTTTTTTTCTATGTTCAATTAGTGCACATACACACAACAAATAGCGTCTCCGCTACACAAAGTAAATCCAAACGGGCTGCCAATGTATTGCAAATTCAAATCCGCAATGGATAAATTCGGTGGTCGGCTTATGATTTTATGTCGAAAAGCGGTTACTTTTTACACAAAAAACCAAAAAAAATATAGAAGAAAATTGACCACAGCAACTTTTCTCTATTTATCACACGATTTATTCTTTTCAATTCTCGGCGTCTGAGTAAGAGAAACTCTTCAATTTCTGGCTCGATCGATCGATTTTCAACTTAACTTTCTTTCTCTCTCTCTCTCTTCAATAAATTAACTAACTTATTTTTTGCGTACAATTTTTTTTTCGGTTGATTTGAAATTTCCTTGTGAGAAAAAATAGTATAGAGAAAAATGAATTTTTTTTTTAAAGAATTATCACAAAATAAAAATTATTGTGTTAGAATAATTAATGCCGTATATTTTTGCTGCGGTTAAACTTGTTTTTTTTTTAAAGAACGGATTTTTGTTTCAAATTTTATCGATAGGATGACATGCAATTGTGGGATGAAAAAGCGTTTGGCATTCAGGTGTTAACCAATTTTGTGTGGCCAATTTCTTTTTCTTCGTCGAAATAAAATTGAAATTTCGAACAAAAAAATAGAATCGTATTCAGAAAAAAAATTCGGTTAAAATTCACTAGAAAAAATTAATATTTTTTTTTCAATTGATTCGCGTTGCTCACTTTTTTATTTGATGATGATATTTATCGAAAGGATAATGCAATCAATTTTCTTTGAATTGAATCGAAAAAGCCACTCTCTTTCTTTTTGTTGTAAATTTTCTTTTTTTATCAAAACTTCGTATATTTCTTCGTTGATGCAAGTAGTTTGTTTGTTTGTTTTAATGTTTCGGTTATAAAAATATTCTCCTCGTCAGCTCAGTGTTTCGGAATCAACTAAATTGATGTGAGTACATGTACAAAAGCCTTAGCTCCAGCTGCACAGAGCGAGAGAGAGCCGTGAGTGTTGCGAACAACGATAGAACATGCGACGCAACCATGAACAACAACAACGTTGGGCAACTCATACACCGCCGGGGACACGCCGAAGCGAACGAATGTGTATGCGAAACAGAGATAGAAACGGTGCTGCGAGAATCGAGCGCAAAGAGGAAAGGAAGACACAAAAAAGCGTATTAAAACACACATACACTGTGTGTATGAAGCGCGGCCAAAAACGTTCGGGGCACACAGTGGAGTGAATGAAAACTCGGCGAGCAAGACCAAGAATCGAGAGAGAGAGAGAGAGAGAGAGAGAGAGAGAGAGAGAGAGAGAGAGCGGTCGGTGTATGCGTGCACTGCTGCTTACTCAGTATTTGATGTGCTCGCTTCATGTGTTTTCCGTTGCAATCGGTTTTTAACACTCTCTGGCCATATGACAGGCTTCCATATGACTTCGAAATACTACACATATTCTTTTTGTAGTTTCATTTCTGCTGAATAGTTGAATTTTCAGACAGAAACGAAAATGGATTTGTTTGCATGGATCTCCTTCACTTTGGTCAAATGTTTTTTTTTCACTTTTCTTTCTTCGTTCAAGGAAACAACCAAACAAAGCGACCGAGAAATAAAAATGAATGCTAATTTGGCAGCAAGAGAGTATGCCATTTTAGCCCATTCAAAAAGCCAAAGAACTAAGTGAAGACTTATTCACTTGATGATGATGATGATGATGATGCCTTTTGCATTTACAATTTTTCGGTTCATTTTGTAGTGATCACCAGACAATGATGCTCCTCATTGCATCCGTCCATGCGTCTCATTCCATCTATCTCCATTTCTCCCTTGTGCACGGGTGTTTATTCTTCCCAACTGACGAGACTTTCCTCTCTTACTGTGCTGATTCTGAAAAGCCGGCTAGATGTCTGAAAAATGACGCATTTTCTATTTATCGTCTTGGGCACGTATCATTCTTGCTCTCGCTCTCTTCCTCTTGATCTCTCGTGCCAATCATTTAAACTGTGAACAATTTAAACTCTTTGTCGTATGCAGCAGCAGTTCCCTTCTCCGCCATCAATTTTGTTTTTTTTTCTGCTCGGTTCCTCGCCTTCAAAACCACATCAATCAAAGCTATTTTGTGTTGCTTGGTTCTTTTTAATTAATGGAGCTTTTCCTCGGGCATCTAAAGTGCGATTTGTTTGCTTTTACTTCATTCCCATTTCTCACCCATCATTTTTTTCCTCTCTATTATTTTTCATTCAATGAAGAAAAGCTTTTACAGTCTTATTTCTTATTTGATGTGCATCGTCTCAATTGATATGATTCATACGTCGGTTTGAAAGGTGTCATTAACTGCACTTTGAGTGAGACAGAATAGATGTGTTGTTATTGCCACACCGTTGTCTATATTACGGAGCTGGCTGAATGTCATAAAGTCAATGCTAATTATTCGGGGCTCACACAAAATAAAATCAATATTTTTTTTTCTGAATGAAACCATTGAAATTCTCGAGTGTGTCTTGTTTTCTTTATTTGTATGTCATTTTCAGAGAAGGATATCGTTTTGTGGTGGAAAGCTGTAACCGAAATATAATCGCCAATGAAGAGCATTCATCACAATGAAGAGCATTCACGCGACATTTTTTTCCACTTGCATTTTTACGGAATTTTCGACTTTTGATACTAGACACCTGCATAAACCGCACTGTCGCTTATTTAACCAATCGTTGCCCAGGTCGTTTTGGCCATATAATACAGTATACTGTGCATATGCCGTTGGCACATCCTGTGACTAAATGCTCTTCAATATTTAAATCCACGAATGTAAATATATATATGTACACACACGATGCGATGCGTTCACACTCGGTTTCCAGGTTCTGTCAATGCGAACATACGTTCGAAATACATTCTTCTTCTTCTTCTTCTTCTTCTTTCTCATCCGGCGTTAAAAATAATCACGGTTTCGATGGAGTGCTAATTTCCGAATATTTTCGACTGAATCACGATCAAGTTCAATTTGGGAAAACGGACTTCGTTTTGTTGTGAGTGCGATTTTGAGTTGGGCCGTTTCCATTACGAATTCACTTCGAAAGTTTGTATGAATAACTGGTTTCGTTTGCAAACGATTGAATCGCTAAATTTAGACACACTCACTCCAGAGAATGAAATGAAGAAAAATAAGCAGCAATATTGATGATAAGACTTTTCAGTTTTTGTGCAAATGCTCCAAGTGATTTGTGCAGGCAATTTTTCGTTTCTGTGAGAAGCGCATCATCTTTTTAATGGCATTAAATTGGAGTACACACACAGAAAGACTCAAAATTATAAAATTATTCGATCGCGTGCTCGAAAAAAAAAACTTCGACAGAGCTCTCTCTGGTTGATTTTGGGAAAACAGTAGAAAAAAAAAATCATGGAAAATTAGAGTGATTTTCAATTTGATACCGCACAAAAAAAGAAAAAAAAAAGCAACGAGCAACGCCTTCAATTTCATCGCGAAAACGAGGTAAAATGGAAGAAATGCTGAAAGTGAAATGATTTTGCATTTTTTTTACCGGCATTTGTTGTTCGAATTTCAAAGAACACAAGATGCATCACATCATTCATATTGTGACTGCTGGCGAATGGAATTGTGAGAGCCATATCAATTAGAAATATATATTCAATGATCGACTGATTGAAATGTGCAATGTTTGTATAGCTTTCCTTTGACTGAGTTCAAAGTCTCGTTCACTATCTCCGTCTCGCTCACTCTCTCGCACACTCAATTCGCTTAAATTACTTAAAATATTATTAGATTTTGATGTGTTCAGCCAACATTAAAGCGCTCAGCCAAGCACAACACTTTAGTGAATGCATACGGTCTTCTTTCGCATATTGAGATTTGTTAAACACACTCACACACACACACACATGTGTATTGTGCGTACAAGAGCCGTTATGATAGTGGCAACTGGTGGATTGTGTGTATCACTTGGCCAATTAGTTGATTAACCGAACAGTTGTTCCATTAATTCTTATTTTCTTTAGAAAGAAACCAAAGAAGCGAAACATCTGTATGGAAGAGCTCGGTGTAAAAGTGATCAAACGAGTGTGAGTTAGTTTTCTCTTGCGCGCCCTCCGCCCCCTCCCGTACAATATTATTAAAGAAACCGAAGAATCTGGAGAAGCACAAGCTTGAGATTGGCATGAGACAATTTAGCTTCGAATATGCGACTTAGAGTGGTTCGGTATCAAAGACACCGATTCCAAAGTCAAATTAAAGACAGAACAAGAGTAAAATCATGAGCTGATAAGTTCAAACTAATTCTCGGTTTTCTTTTCACACGTCTATGGAAAATGGTGCACAAAACACGGGATAATGCAATGAATTGGTGTGTGTATGTGTGTGCGCTTGTAAAAGTGTCAGAAAGCATCATGCTGTGCTGATAATGTGGTTGCAGTCGGTCGTTTGCTATCAAATGAAAGTCAATTCCTGAAATTCCCTAGCTAAATTTCATCGCTCGTATATAACACTGTCTTTGAGCTGGGGCTCTATAATTTTTCCCGGTGCATGATACAGGTATTCTTTGTTCGTTGCCACCGTTGTGTCGAAGATTCGATTTGTGTGTTAGGTTCACAATACATTTTCGTTTCACTCTTGCTATCTCTCTCTCTCTCTCTCTCTCTCTCTCTCTCTCTCTCTCTCTCGTCTGCCCCTGGTTATCAAAATATTTCATGGCATTTGCCATACACTCACACAAATCGGCTATCGCGACGAGAATATTAAACGGAAAGTTTTTGGGGAATTTTTTTTGCTCAATTTCACATTGAAACTATGTGTTTCGGAACACATGCTCCGTCATACCGTCGAATCAATAAAAATAAGGATAAGATGTGGCCCCGTTTGTATCTCATTTTCTTTCTCTTTCGAATCTGCACACATACACTCAAATGATGCAACATACCGTTGGGTTGTTCGTGAGCGGACGATACACCGGCATCGCCACACCGAAAACATTCCAGAGAAGAAGAAAAAAGTCGACAAAATTGAACGGTGACGAGAAGCGATGATACGGCACATATGTGTGACGGGTGATAGTAAGATGCCGGCGTTTATGATTACGACAAAAATCTACTTCATGCGAAATGCTAAACAGTTATGTTTGCAATCTATTTGTGTGTGACGATGAATGTGGCGGCTGAGACACACCCAAGATCCTTTCATCGATTTTATGACAATTTTTTTCTCCCGCTATGTGCTTCCATTTTCTTCTCCTGCTTCGGTTGCTGCTTCTTCTTTCCTATTCACCGGTTTCATTTGGACTCGTTTCTACAACAATTTATGTGTGCCGGCAGTTCACGTACAATTTTTATTTCCAAGCCAAACGGCTCACGATGCCTATGTATGTAGCGCCGGCTTTTGCGGCAAGCATGTGTACGTGCATTACTTTACTTTGCTCCCCTTTTTTCTGTACGATTCTCGATCGTGCGCTATTTTTATACCGTATAAACGCGAACATTTTTTTCCTCTGTTCCTGTTCTTGAGCAGGAGAACTCTTCTTTTTTGTCCACATTCGTTTCCTCTCTTTCGTTTCATTCCTGTTCAGTGTTTGCTAGTTCCTTTCTAATAATATAAATAAATAAATTTTAACGACCGATTTTCTTTGGGGCCTGCGTTCATTCGGTGCACGCAGCACAACATTATTGCACAATGCTGGAACATCGTCGACGAAAGATAAAAGAGGAACAGAGATATAAAGAGAAAGAGAGAGAGAGAGAGAGAGAGAGAGAGAGAGAGAGTATGTGTTTGTGTTTGTGCAAGATACGACGTGCATTTCACGTGACGGTGGTGATGGTGGCTTCAAACTTAATCCCGTTCAAATTCAACGACATAATTTTTCTTCATTTCGGGCCATCGTACACCCCGTGAACATATGTATTTCGCCGGTTGCATGTTTTATTAAATACACAAAGAAACACAGCGACAACGACGATGACGACAACAACATAGACAATGAGCGGCATTAGAGAAGGATAAGGGCCCTGATATACATGAATATGGATTGCATATTTGTTTTTTGCGTCTTTCGAAGCAGAAACAATGGATCTTAATGTCTTTGAAGGATCAACAAACCGGCAACAACACATTTACACACGGAACCGTCTCAGTGACAATGTTGATATCATGGGCCTCTCTCTCTCTCTCTCTCTCTATCTGCATCTCAGTCTTGTTCTCGGCCGCTCTGTTTGTCTGGTCATGTGATCAACAACAACCACAACGGCAATGACTTCACCAATGATGATGATGACGACGATGACACTTTCGTACCAAACCGAATTGAATTGCACCAAACGGATGACAATCATTCTTCGCATTCGCATTTCTTCCGCTTTCCACATCCTTTCTGCATGCGCCACTCTCTCACTCTCTCTCATTCTTGCTCCCTCTCATCAAACACACTGTTGCACTGCTATTTCCTTGCCTTTGTCTCGGTCAGTATATATATAAATATATATATATATATTATTCAAATACATAAGTGCATCGATTGATGTAACAGTTCGCTGACTGCTGCTGCTGCTGCTTTTGCTGTTACGTCTATCTCTCACTCTGTCTCACGATCAATATGGTATACGCACATCGCTTCAGTGTACCACCAATCAAGTTAGCAACAGTGCACGCTAACTTTTAGCTTATACTTATAAAGTATTCCCATTAAAACTTCTCTTTTCAAAAATTTTAACATTTTGTTATTGCTGTTAATTATGAACTTTCCATTTTTTTTCTCTTCAAATCGCTCTTTTCTTCTTCTATTTCGTTCACGTTCGTTCGTGCGAATACGAATTATTATTAAGTGAAATATGCCAAAATGTAGAGTATTTAAAAGAAGAATGCTCGCTCTCTCTGTCTTGTTATCTCAACCCAATATGGTCATAAATATGCACATAAAACACAAACACCAGCACGAGCATCGTTAATAAAACGCTTCATAATTGGTTAATTCATTTCATTTATGCTGTACGATGGCTGCAGCATTGTACAACACATAAATGGAGTTGTCAAAAATGTTAACAATAGAGTGTGTTGTACAAAATGAAGCGTCAACAAAGCGCCCGAAGAATAACAAAATCTCGCACCCTCGACCGGCGAATGTGTGTGTGTGTGTGTGTGTGATGCGACCGTAATCGTCGTCACATAATTGCACAATAATTGTATGACAAAAGACTTTGTTACGAATGGCAAATAAAATGCGCACAGGAAAAAATAACAACAGCGACAACAGCCATATCCGACGCACGAACAAAATGACACATAGAGAGAGAGAGAGAGAGAGAGAGAGAGAGAGAGAGAGACTGGAGGAATATTTTATTGCTGTCGCCGAAAAAAACTGTCATCCGAGAGGAGTGCAGGGAATCGGTGCGTGTGTGTGTATGTTTTTACTGCTGTTGCATCGATTCGACTATTTGAAAGGCGGAACATGTACAGTACACGCTCTTTTTTTTTTGCTTCGTTCGAGGGGTTGAATTTGATAATGTCATTTCTAGTTCAAGAAGAACGCGATGTTTCCGCGCTATCGCCACTGTTCCGCGTTGCACTTTCGACTCGCTCCAAATTAGTTCAAAGTGCTAATGAATGTATGGCCACGGGCGAAATTCCATTATCCAAACCACCACCGAAAATTGAAGAAACGAACAGCAATCGATATAGGTGCTATGCAATCGGTTTATTTGAAGAGCACAAACCACTCTATTTTACAATGGCTCTCTCTCTCTCTCTCTCTCTCGATTCCAAACCGTTTTTTTCCATTGCTCGTAATGTGTTTTCCAATGCTCACCCATTAAACAAATATACGCAACGTCGGCAAATGTTTGCGAATCAACAATAAAAATCGATCGATTAGCTCAGTGATAAAACATGAATATTACATTGATCTTTGCAATATAAAATGCGTTTCGTCGTTTTTTTTTTTCAATTAGGGACTACGCGCAGAGTGTGTGTATGTGTGGAACACCCAGCGAAGAAAAAAAGAGTAACGAAATCGAAAGCCGTAAATACTGAAGTTATGGCTGTTTTCCTCGTGGGAAGTGGTTCGATGAATGCGAGACCGAGAGAATTGCATCACTTTTCGCCAAGTGAAAAACTTTTACCCAATAAAAACGCCCGTTCAAATATTTGCCGAAATTGTAGATTTCTATCGGAAATGAGTGTGCAAACGGGGCGAACATGCGGATATAGGGGAAACTGATACAAGATACACGACGTCTATGACTATCATCATCATGCACAAATATTCATTTGTTTTCGGCAAACAAATCCAATGCTGAACACTGAACACACAGCACATATGAATATTAAATAAATCCCCAAATCTTCCCCATTTTCTAATGCATTATGCATGGTGATGCTTGACTCAACTCAACTCTCAACACACTTCAACTCAAATCGATACTATATGTAGTTGAAACTTGATGCGTACATATTTTTTGTGGTACACAGATGAAGAGCATCAATTAAGTCGTTCTAACTCTCTCTCTCTCTCTCTCTCTCTCTCTCTCTCTCTCTCTCTCTCTCTCGCTGCTCAAAATTCCAGTCTCAAAAAGTGGATACTCGACGCAAAGTGCATTTTTTGGTCACATCATTTGAAAATGAACTCAATTCACTGGCGTACATACGTAAAGAAGCAAAATCCATTGAAATTCTGTACAATATAGTTTTGCGCTTGATTTGAATGATAATAATTTTATGCAGTCGGCGTTTTTTATTCGCCGTTATTGCTGTTGTTAAATAGATGCAAAACGTTTTTTGTCAGCGATTTTTTCCATCTTCACTCGGGGCTTATGTTGTTGACTTTTGCCAAACAAGTTTGACAGTAAAATACATGAAAATGCGTCAAACTAATCCCAGAGCAGCAAGAAATCTAGCAACGCGGATTATTCGACGAAATATTATGTAAATTTCGCTCAAAAATGAGGCGAGACAGTAAGCGTAATGGAATGACAGCGCCGAATGCATCAAATATTCGAAATAAATATTTTCATGGAACATATTTTTACAGGCACAGCTGCAATATGAATCACGTGCGAAAACACCGCAGATACAACATTTTGATTGAACAAACGAATGGTTTATTTTTGGTTGTATCTATATCAAATATTGTTGTTCTTTCTTCTTCTTCTTCTTCTTCTTCTTCTTCTTCTGCGAATCATCGTGCTCACGAGAATCGTGCCGAGAAGCACAAAAATCGATACGAATTCTCTAATGAGAGGGAATATATTTTTGTAAATTTGCCAATTATCGCAATTTTCGCCGATGTCGCACGAAACGCCAACAGAGATCTATCCAGAGTAAATAATAATACGATGACAGTGTTAAAATGTGTTTCATTAGAAACTCGGATTAATTTGGTACGGATGAGAGTATACACACATCCAAATTAATTTCATCGCTGTCAACAGTGTGAGTTTAGTGAAGTTAGAATTTGTTGTGTCGTCGATATAATTTATATTGTCAAAATGGACTCGGGTCCCCTTAGTTATTTTGCCCAGTTCTTCCGTCGTGCATTCATCAAATACAACGAAATCGAAGAGCGACAGACAAGACACAGACGAGAAGGTAAGAGAAAGACTAAGCAGCCAGCGAAGAAAAAAACATTTCTGTGTGCAATTACGTGACATGAATGGCAGAGAGAAAAGTTATTCATCAAATGCATGACCACAATATGTTGTATTTGATTTTGGTATTCGGTTGGGTTCGGTTTGATCCAGTTAAGGAAGCTCCAAGTGGCACCTACTTCGTAAGCGCGTGGCTTCGACATTTTGGGTAATTATTTTATTATAATGCTTTAAAATGAACGGCAAAATCAATGGCGAACAAAATGTTAATTGGCTGTATGCGATGGTTCGCTTCGCGAATTCACGATGGAATACAAAATCGCTAAGCTGAGCCAGCCAGTCAACCAATCGAATATGTAGTCTAACGAATCAACCAAAATATGCGAACGAACACACGGAAAAAGGCGATATTGTGTTACAGTAAAACATAATTGAATGAGTAAGTAAGTAGAAAGAAAAGAGATTCAAATTATTCATCGTATTATTCGCGGCTCACATGGGCAATACATCGTCGTCGCCAAGATCTAAGTCCATTTCGAAAAGAATGAAAATATGTTCAAAAGTTGAGGCGAAATAAAGACAGATTCCTGTGTCGAAAGTAATTTGATTTGTTGAATTCGTTGGAACGAATGGTTATTTGGTGTGTTTCGACGAAATCGTGTATCGAGCATCATCACCGTCGATGGCATCGTCGTCGTCGTCGTCGTCGTTGTTGGAAGTTACCAGAGCAACCAACATCACACTCTATCCATCAAACTAATTTTTTTTTTCTTCGAGTTTTATTTTAGTTACACTTTTTTGTCGGTATGAAATAATTGTTGTTGTGGTGGCTGATGTACAGTGTACACACACACAGCACACGAAAATCGTCGGATAGTAAGTGTGTTTCACTCTTCTTGTTCGGGTCTCTTTTTGTTCGTGAGATTCATTGCCCTTTTCTATATATCAGCTGAAGTTCATGGTTTTCAATTCAATATCGAGGTAAGCAGCCAAGAATTTGGCTTGAAATGCTCATTGTCGATCTTTCTTGCTCGGTATGTGTTGGGTTCTTTTTTTGTTGGTGTTTTTTTTTCATTTCGTCTTGTACGGTTGAGTTACATATGACTTGTATTCACTACAAGCACACGCACATACCGACTGACCACATGTCCAGGTTGTACTCTTGATGTGGCAAAGAATGTACCGATTTTTGCCATTCAACAACAAAATATTTAATGGTGCAAAAGGAGAAAAAAAATTCCACGATTTGGCACGAAATTTTCTAGAACTTTGCTTTTCCGCACCGCAAACAATTGTGCTCGCACGAATCGCAAGAAATCGCATACTCTATCTCTCTTTCACTCTCACATTCTTCATAATCTCTCTTTCTTTCTCTTGACCATTTATAATGAAGAGTCTCATTTCGTATTTTATTGACGACTGCAAAATTGAATACAAAACCAAAAATGAAGAGAGAGAGAGAGAGAGAGAGAGAGAGAAACGCCGCAGACATTCAATTATGTAATATACTCATCGTCACCAATACATTGCACGCTGTATGTTCACCAATTTTGGTGAACGATACGGTTACACGTCAAATGTTCGAATAATACAATCGACTTGTGTTCACGACTCAATAGAAAGTGCATACAGCGAAAAGAATCCACAAAATGAATGTAAAAAAAATATAATAATAACGAACAGAAAAAAAAATATATATAATATGGATGAATAACACCAACGAAATGATTGGACGAGATGGAAACGAAGCGACGAAAGCTAAAGAATGCGAATGAGATGGCAAATAGATGGTATAAAAAAAAGCACACCGTCAAATAATAGAGAATTCCAATCTCATTGTTTCGCATTAAATTAAATCTCTTCGGTTTGGTTGAGCTCAGCGTTTCATCGTTTATTCTTCTACTTCTTCTTCTTTTTCCAACTTATTCTCTATTCCTTTCTCAATTCACCAAAGGTAAGTACCCAAATTACAAACGAAATGAGAATCTGTGTGTACACAACACACTAGGAAATAAAGATGTAGATGTGGTTTTTCTGACGCGCTGGCTTGGTTAAATGAATTTAGTAACATGGTTGTTGAAACGATAAAAAAAAAATTACAATGAAAAATGAACGAACGAACAAACGGTGATTGAGCTGAAAAACGAGCAAACTGAATGCGAGAGATGAGAGAATATTTTGCACACACAAAAAAATGAAAATACCCACAAAATTTCCGCGATTTTAATATGCATATTAAGCTTCATTGTTGATGCACTGGGCAAAATTCTTCTCTTGTTTGCATCAGTTTTTCTCTCTAGCAAAAACTTTTCCAATAGTCAAACAAACCAAAACAAACAAACAACAAGAGCGAGGTTCGCAAACGTACCTGTTCGTGATTCAATTCCGAATTGTTGCGTATTGAATGACTCATGGTCGAAATATTGTGTATGTGTGACTCATCGCAAGTCAATGGTGGAAAAAAAAGTGGCACTGTGAATGCCGGGAGAGAGAGAGAGACAGAGACCTTGATTCAATACGCCAGAATACACGCTGATTTGTGTTGTCTATCGCGCAAAACCGTTTTGCTTTAGCATACATTTTAATGAGGACAGAGTTTCATGTGGCTGTAATCACACATTTCGCTGTTGTGTGACGAAACCAACACTGTTACACTGGGTTGTTGACAATGTAAAAATACAACAATCACTTACAAACTAGCAAAATGGAATGGAATTTCTAGTTGAGTAAAAATTCAAGTGAAAACACAGAAAGCCAACGCAGTTTCCTTCGGTTCTTTTCCATTGGCTTGCTTCCACTTGAGAAGCTTAAATTCAACGTTTTTTCTTTCTTTCTTTCTTTCTGTTGAATTGTGGGCCATTGCTCAGCTGTTGCTCAGCGCTCGTCATCCAACTTATAAATGTATTTATATATAAAAAATTCAATAGTGCTTGCATGTCGATTTTGCTTTTTAATGCACTTATCAACATGTAAAAGAGGCAGAGAAGAAAGAAAATCAACAATCAGAGCCACAATGATAGAAACCACGCACATTTCAAAACAGATAGAGACTGCCTGATTTACTTGAGGATCCCGCCCGCGAACGCGAGCGCTCGCATTAACAAGCTCATTTGAAGCGCGCACTCACACACACACACACACACACACAAGCGAACGAATGAAGAGCACAACAAAAAGTAACAACAGTGAAGTGCGAAATGAAGTCAAGTGTTTCCCTTTTCAAAATCAAAACTATAATTTTCTGATCATTAAACCGTTCGATGGGTAATTTTTATCCATGCTGCACACATAATTATAATTTTTCGTTCGTTCGTTCGTTTGCAGCTCGATCCAAGCGAGTGTTTTATTTTTGTTTCGTTCGAAAAAAAGGCGATTGCCATTGCCAACGACCTGAACTGCACTCGATGTTGAAGCGCCTCAAAGCCATTGTACTGCGCCCGAAATTCATTAGATTTTCTATTCGAAATGACTTCTTTTGTATGACTATGTGTGTGTGTGTGTGTTTGCATTTTCTTTTGTGTCATTTGATCTTGTGATGAAAAAAAAGAAAAAGAAAATCAAAACTCTGTGATTACTTTATTGTGCGATGCACAAACATTTGACATAGTTTGAAGAGAGAACCGTAAATAATAATCAAATAATTGGGGAGAATGCTCAATCCAATTAGCAACAATGTTTCAGCGCAGAGTGTGAATGAAAATGAAGCTGATTATATAGTGTGTTTGCTTGTGTTCACTCACTCGCTTTATAAATAAATATTTATGGAATGGAAATGATTTTCGGATTTTTCTTGACTTCAACACAAACACAAACACACATACACACACAAACCCAGCGAAAAAATGCAAGAGATGGATTGGCTTTCATTCATCACACAATTGCGTAGCGTCGAACCGCAGCACGTTATCACGAACTCCGATGATAAAGTAAAGTGAAGAATGGATTTGAACGCGAAAATGAGAGAATGAAAAAGAAGATCGCTTAACATTTCCCTTTGTGCATTAAGATTTTCGTTTGAAAATATGAATGGCAACACGAAGGGGAGCAAGAGAGCGGGAATAAGGGCGCGTTTCTCTTCTCCTCTTTTTCATTCGTGATCATCAACAACAACAACAAACGGCTGATTGGCATTTTCGAGTGAATTTGTGTGAATACAGCAAAAGCAAACATTCCTGGCTCATTGTGTAATGCATATCATTTCGGACGCATTTAAACACGAACGCATACGATCACAATATGGGCAACAAATTGTGGCTTTGCAATGCAACCAAGTGTTGAACAGAATATTGAAAAGAAAAATAAAATAAAACGAAAAACACATACTCACATCAAATTAATTAATTTCCGCACAATTATTATCATCATCATCATGTGTGTGTATGATGAATGAAACATCGACGGTATTCACCCACACTGGTAAGTACACAGAGGCACACGCACTCGCGCTCACGCTCATAACAAAATACTCAATGCATTGCGACTGAATGACTGAAATCAATGGTACCGTTCATTGAGTTGTGCGTGTGCAATGGAAAATAAAAATTGAAATCTGTCGGCCAAACTGACAATGAGCAATGAAGATCGACATACGCGGATCACTTAACCGACACTCCATTCATTTATCAAAGCAAAGAGAGGAAAAAAAACAGAGTGAGAGAGAAGCCTGCTATGAATCACTCAACAATTGACGGCAAACCATGAAATGCTGTCAAACTCTTCTTTCTCTTTATCGGCGTCGATACTGCATTATCTGCTCTAATCGTATGGATTATCATTAACCAACCGATTGGATTGGCGAAATTTTCATTCATTTTCAATTTTTCTGCCGTGGACACTCAATTTTTTTTTCCCCGAGAATTATTCAATTTTTCTTTTTGGTTCAGTTTGCCGGCTCATTCTATTATTTTCATATTGGTTTCATTGGTTAATTTTGGCCATTCATTTTATTGTACGCTTTATTATGTGGACTTTTACATTTGGCGCACCATAACTCTTTTTATTCATTCCTTTCTTCTTCTTTTTTTCGTTTTTTTTTTCCTTTTTTCGTTGTATTTATATCGATGCGTTCGTTGTTGCTGCTGTTGTTGTTGTGATTGTCTTTTTTTTTGTGCGCGAGTGTATTTGTTTTGTGTGTATTTGTATCATATTCTTTAATTCGTTTCCATTTCGTTATGTATCAGTGAGTTACCAGAATTTACGTTCCAATTATCGTCCGTTCACTCGACAGCAGCCATTTGTGTAAGCGGCCAATTGTTAGATATGCGAACGAACACAGGCTGTTGCTGTTTCGTTTGCTCTTTTTCCCGATTAGCCGCTTTAAAGAACTTTACTTTTCTTATTTTTTGAGTTATTGTTCGTTGCTACTATTTGGCGTTTAATTGGTCTACGTGTGTATTCTCGACGCGAATTAGATTTACCAAGCATTCAAAAGTACTCCAAATCAAAAGAAAAAAGACCAACGATGAAGAAGAAGAAGAACTGATGTTGTGCTTTTTTCAATCTTCGCTTCTTTCATTTCCATTTTCTGTTCATATTATTGGATACTATAATTATTTGCGCTTTTCTATTTCCATTTTCTACTGAATGTTGTGTGGATGAGTGTGTGTGTGTGTGTGTCTTGCTCTCTCTCTCCTTCTCTCTCTCCACATCTAATGACGTTGCGACTTCTTCATTCGCATCGTTTCACAGAACAGTGTGTTGTGTTGTTGTTGTCAATTTTCCAACGCCACCGCTGTTCACTTCCAAAAATGTTCGAAATTTTCGAGTTTCACCAAGACACTTTGTCTCTACGAAAGCGAAGTGAAAAAGAAACGTTCGAGATTATCGCTGAGCTTGATGAGCTGATGAGCGATCTTAGATGTGATTTTCTTGGAAATGCCAATTGATCAAGCTTTTACATCAATCAGTATTCTTTTTTCATCTTCTCAAATATCTCATCCGATTGAAAAGTTATGAATCGCATATATTTTGTTTGTCGGATGCTATGGATTCAAAGTCAAAATCCGCAAATAGTAACAGCAAATACGCAACACAGTGAGAGAGAGATAGAAAAGAAAAAAGATCGGCACATCGTCTACATGTGAGTACACTTATTTTTCGGGTTACATATCATGTCTTTCTCTTGTTTTTTTTTGCTTTCATGACCTCTACCGAATCGCTGGTGATGTAATTAAAGTCGTCATCGCACATGCAAAACATTACACGATGCCGAAAACATGAAAGAAAAGCAAAGTACACACATTCGAAGAGATTTTCCAAAGAAATTCGGTGTACATTTGTTTTACAGCTAGACTGCAGTTATGTGCGAAACAAAAATGAGGAAAAAAAAGAACCGTAGTCGGGGCTGGCGTTTTGTGAATTGTAATCAACCTGACGACCGTCTACAAGTTTATTTAAAAGTACATATTTACACACAAACAACCATATTCATTGTCCGGTTAATTGTTTTCTGTAGCGACTGAAGCTGCACTGCCTCTTGTATTGCCTTGCTTATGCCGTGTGTATTTTCGTTTGTGTTCGGTTGTGCGGCTCGTTTCTTGTTTCGTTGCAGCTACACGCTGCCCGGTTGGTGTTTTATTATTCTCGATTCATTATTCTTATTCTGAATTGCGACATTTTTTGGACTTTAATCGGCTAAGAAATTCACACAGACATGCATTTCATGCACGCTGCTTACAACAGACATCAACCAAAAGACATCAATCATTATTACGCCAAGATTATTGAATTTTTCCATGATATGACTCACTTTTGGTGCAAAGTTCACTCGCCACTTATTGTGTACGAGTTGGAAACAATTCAATCGTTGTCTTGTTTATTCAAATCCAATTTAATTAATTCAAATTCGCGAATTTTAGGTCATTCGATTTGGATCAAATAGTAGCGTTCAGCTACTTTAAATAGACACGAGAGGAAAAAAACAAATTGAGTCAAAACTCAACTTACCGTTATTTTTTTCGAGCGCACTGTACACTCTGGTGGCGACTTCATCTTCTTCAGCATAGTCCCATAGACCGTCACAAGCCAAGATGAGAAAGTCTTCTTTTCCATTTAATGTGATGCCGGCAATGTCGGGCTCACCAATAACGACATCTTTTAGACCATAATCACCAATAGCTCTTGAAACGGCCAAACGACCGTTCACTCGATAACAACCAGCCGGAAATTCAAGCACACAACCGCCCATTTGTTCGATACGAAGCCGTTCGGTCTGTAATGGGATAGAGAAGCAAAACAAAAATGCAAAGTTTCATTTCAATTTTGACAAGATGGCGCTAGTGTATGGACAGCAACGGCAACAACCACTTTCTTTGGATTGATCAAGTTTCGATGCATACCTGTGAGTCAGGCTTATGTGGATTGACTATTTGCAGTACACGATTTTGTGAAACCAACAGAGCTTTTGAATCACCAACCCAACCAACAACCAGCAATCCTTCAGTCGGACGATATAGAGCACATAAAGCTGTTGTACCTGATTGCAATTTCTGGAAACCAAACAAACAACATGTATCATATGTTCAAAGTTTACACCGAAAAAAGTTCATCACATGTTTTATGGATGCGACTCACTTGTTTTTTGGACTTTTCAATGAATTTATCGTCTGTATTGAGAAAAGCTTCGCGCAGAGCTTGATGAGGTTGAGTTGGATAAAATTTGCTGGCTACAATTTCACAATGTAAATGTGATACACTGTATGCGGCTGCATCGGTGCCACCATGACCATCGAATATTGCATAGTAACTCGTGATATCGGAATCCTGTCAGGAAAAAAAAAACATCGGCAAAATTTAATTTGGTGAACATCGATTTGCAATTTGTAAATTGGCAATGAATCCAATTAGAAAGGAACAAAAATGAAAAGCGACATACCTTGATTCCAAACACCGAATTAAAGTCATCGATAATAATGTGGCGATCTTCCATGTGTCGTCGTGTATTTTTTATACCTTTGGCCGAATACAAGGCGGGCCGCTTCAACGGCGGTGACGGAATCAACTTATCCAATTGCAAATTATCCAAAAGGCTTTGGCATACATCATTTATTTTCGATATGGATAATTGCATTAATTTCAGCGTTTGATATTCTGTCAAAGATAACCGAAAAAAAAATGTTTGATTACATACAATTCTTTTGCTCTCTATCGCCTTCATCGGCTTTTGCCTCTACTCAAATGTCTTGTTTATGAAAGAAAAAAGACAGAAACAAATCTGCGTGCGGATGATTGATTCAATACATTGACGATCAATTTACATTATTAATATTCAATAACTCAAGGCTGGATTCGAATTGCATGTAATGAGCGGAACAGCAACAACACAAGATATGAATGGTAAAATGGGTGTGAATGAACAGTGAACACTTGAAAGCAATTCCGAAAATGGATCGGATAACAATTGGTTTTTTTTTTCCTTCATTTTGTTCGATTTGAATATAACTTGATCAAATCAAAGGCCCCATAAACCGATTGACACTTTTTGTTCCATCCTCTCCCTTTTTTTGTAGCCAATTATTGTCTGGAAAGAGACAAGTCGCATAACACACCGTTGATTTATTAGTTTTCAATGTCGGTTTCGTGTTGGTGCGAAATTTCATTTGTGTAGCACACGTTGCAAATGTAATTTGGTTAAAGTGGCTTATTGTTTGAAATGCGAAACGATGCATGTCGAAAAGAAAAATTAGAATTTTTACTGCAATAAATCAGCAGAATTTTCGGTTGAAAAAGTAGAAGCAGAAGAAGAAGAAGAAGAAGAAGAAAAAGTAACGTTTCATTTTTTTTCAGACAAGCGAACAGCAGAGAGAGAGAGAGAAAACGATCGCATCAAAAAGAACCCGGCTGCAATGAAATGATATATTTTATTCGTCTTGTTATAACAATTATCAGTCGATGGAATCAAAGCGCCGAAAATCCCTAAGCACAACAAACTAGGTGAATTTCCCATTGTTTGAGATATATTAATAGTTGGCTTCGATGTGGTTTTTATCGTCGTTTTCTTCTTTGCTTTTCTAGCGAGTGCTTTAGAAAATGTAATAATCTGTTGTTAGTCTGCATGGAAAAAAACGAATGAATTATGAAAAATTTATGCAGCAAACGAAGGAAAAAGAAGAAGAAGAGGCAATTTTTGTGTTCCGAAACGAGCGTCAATGCGTACGGCGGTCAATGTACGAAGCATCGAGTGTGTACATACTATATAGGAATATATGCTGAACACACAAACCGATTATTATTATTATATTCTGCTGCTCATATTGCTGTGTGCTCGGCTTTATTTTGTTGAATTTTTTTTTTTTCATTTCTTCGTTCAACTTTAATGTTTCATTACTTTGCTTTGCTTTCTCTGTACGCCCGTACACACTTGGCTTGGTCGGTGTGTACTGCTCTGAAAAAAGTTCTTGGCATTATAAATTTTAATTCTATAATAATTAAAATAGAAAGAGAAACAAAGTTAAGACATAGAGACGCACAAATAAGTGTGCTGCACACAGTAGCAGCCAGCAGCAGCCGCCGCCATCGCAGTAGTAAAAGTAGTTTAGTACGGAGAGAATATGTTAATGTGTCTCGATGCATACGTGTGGATAAGTAATAAGATGTTGAGTCGCCGGCCATGATAGAGAGCGCGACTGGCTCTGGATCCGAGACACACATACCACTCAGAAAAGGAAAGAAAATGTATATGAAGGGAAAAATCAACGGCAAAGAACAAAAACGCAACCGTATCGTTTTGTCTCAATCAATGCAATGAAAATTTTATATATATATATGTACCAATACGGAACCGAGGCCCCACACTCTCGCTCGCACACATACATCCAGTTAACAATTTATAGTTTCGCTACTGTCTAGCGCACTTGACCAGTAGCACTGCTGATTGCAACTTTGTACAAACATATGCATCATAATTCATAATAGATTTCATTCATTCGTTTCGCTTTTCGATGGGATTTATTCTTCTCTTCACTATCTGCTGTTGTTGTTAATGTGTTGCTTTGTTGTTGTTGTTTTTTTTTGTTCTGCTGCTACTTGTTTTGTTTGAAGGTTTTCAGTCATTGTAAAGCCGATGACTCCATTCGAGACCCCTTTCCGTTCCAATGCATTCTCTCTCGCTCTCCCTCAATATATCTTAGCTTAACATTTATATTGGATTTCCCCATTTCAATCAGCTTAACTTTTGTTTGCCATACAAGAATCATTTCCATCCGAAACGAAAGATATGAAACTGCACACACACTGTTTCTGTTTCTCTTTAGCTATTATTATTGTCTTACCATTTGTATTGGGCAAGTAGCCATATTGCTCAGGTGATTTACGTAGTGTTCGATGTGTTTGATCCAATGCCAATTTGATGATTGGCGCAACCAATGTTTGCGGACACTTTCTGCAAAAGAAGAAGAAAACAACAACCATTTTAATTAAAAAGATAAAACATAAAATGAACCATAGGTTCATTTTGAGGTGCTGGCAAAATATGAAGTAACACACATACACTTGAATATCTATTTATAGACTTGTGTGTTATCGAATTAATTACACCAGCGTTTTGATTCGATATCGGATATCGAACCGTTTGTATATCAATTCGATGACATTCAATCTAATATTTACAGCATGTTGCAAAGAAGCAAGAAAAGAAAAACTGCCAACCAATTATTTATTTTTGTATGAAAGAAAAATAATAATAGTAATACCAATATTTATGTAAGATTTGAATGACATTAACTATATAGAGGAAACGAATGCTGGATTTTATTCTCATGATCCGATTTCAGAAAACAAAAAACCAATTACTTGGAAAAACGCTCTTGAAACGTGTGGTTGAGTTTTGCATTTGATACCATCGAATATTTGTAAATATTTAATATTTACAAAAAAAATATTCATGAGATAAATCAAACATTCAGCATTTGTTTAGATTGATGGGTGAAAGAAAAACAAATATGCGCCAGCAACAAATAATCGGGAGAGTTTGGATTGAAAAGCACGATCTAGTTGATTGGAATCGGGTATTGTGTATAGTTGGGTTGAGTTGATTTTCAAATTAAAATGTTAGCATGTTTGTGTGTCTGGAAATGCCCATCAAATGCAAATTCGAGAGTGAGAAACGAAAGAGAGTTGAATGCGCACAAAATGGATAGAGAAATGACTAACAACAATAGGCTTATGGAGTGGTCATACACAACAACAGCAAGAACACAAAAAAAAAAAAAGTATGTACTCGGCTGCTGCTGGGCCAAATACGGAACACGATACATGCCGACAACGGAAACAAAACAACTAACACGACAAGAGATAGGCGAGAGACCGAGAGATGTGAAGCTAGAGAGCATCGTGTAAAGGAAGATATGGCGACAGCAGGACACCCGATAATTACTGAGAAAAAAAAAATAGCCAAAGTGTGAGGTAAAGACACTTTGTTGATGGCAACAAAATACCTCGACATGGAATAATCAAAGAGACGAACATGTTCGAATCAAGAGGTAATTAAAGAAGAGAGAGAGAGAGAGAGAGAGAGAGAGAGAGAGAGAGAGAGAGAGAGAGAGAGAAAAAAGGAAAAGCAAATAACTAGCCATCCATGATTGCATGGCATGCACAAGAAAGCCAAAACCAACCAACGTACCAAGTCTATCTAAGACTGTTTGCTCTATAGTTCAAATTGCATTTTCGAACGTTTCGAATTTATGGACACGATTCGAATGAAAATGTATCAGCTGTTAACGGCGCTGATGTGCAAAGTGAAAATATTGCTCGATCGACCCCAACAAGAAACAATGCCATCGATTTCTGTGACTGTGACTGTGTGTGTGTGTGTGTATTTCTCTTCATCTTGTTCACAATGTGTGTCTGAACCACTTGCCACAAACACTCAATCGCGCTCTCAATTCTCTTCGTGGCTATTTGCTACATCGCAACAGAGGTGAAGTATAACATTCAATGAATATTCATGGATTGAACAGTTAACGATTCTTTCTCTGTTTCTTCGTCTTTTTTTCTCTCGCTCTCTCTCTCTCTCTCTCTTTGTTCATTATGAGCCGTTTCTTCGTCTATAATTATCATTGTAGATGTATTCATCGATTACGTATACACTGAGTGATTTGTTTATCTTGGTAATGATGAAAAAATAAAAAATAAATATGAAGTGATTCCAAGCATGAAGGGGCTGCTGCATTCATTTTCCATTCTTAGATTGGCTCTCTTTCTCTATATATGTATAATACACCATATGTGGTGCAAGTACATCGAACGTTTGTTGCGATACGTTAATTAGTTTTACACCAAAATCGTTTAATAGAAACTAACAAATTTTTGTGTTGCATTTCACTAGAACAAAAACAAAATGCTCATTTCACTAAATGCGCACGTTAAGATGGTCTTGTTGCAAAATGATAAGCATTTATCACGGGCGTTCACATGATGCGTGCTTTTGTGTTGCCTTTTTTGTCGTTTCTCTCCCATCCGGAAGTAAAACCGAGAGATGAACATGTTTACAACGGTTGTCATGTTAGTTGCGATCGGTTGTGAATCAAGTGACAATCAAAACGCCCACACTCATACGCAGCCACAGCCAATTCTTTGTCATAGTTGCCATTCAAATTTCGTTTTAACATTGGGTTTTTGGCAAATCGAATAATCACTAATTGTATCAGCAGACAATACAAAAACCGAAAACTACTCCGGCTCATTGATATTCGATAAAAGTCACATTGATTTGTTGTGCGCCGTGCACACACACACCGTGGATTTTGCGATTCGTGAACACACCACATCAAACATATTGCATAAATTATTCTGTGAACACGGTATTTACTCTTTCCCTTTGTCTCTATCGCTTTCCGCATCTCTCTCTCTCTCTCTGCTTCGATTTAGTGTGCTCAAGATTCGGATAACAATGTGCCATTAATCAAATTCCAGCCCATGGTTGAGTAGTGGTTCGGTCGTAGCCGGCTCGTGCATAATACTTGTCACACACAAAACAGAACCGAACAACGACGAGGTAGAGAGAGAGCGAGAGAGAGCGACAGAGAGCGAGAGAGCGAGAGCGAGAGAGAGAGCGAGAGAAAGAGAGAAAACAGTTCCGAACATTCGCATTGAAAAACGAGCATCTCATGTGTGTAATTTCTCTGCGTGGGTATGTTATAAATAATGTGGTTATGGGCGCGGACCACGAAAATTGTTTCATTTGTACAGCATTTTACTCGGGCTCTATCTCCACACAATGTACTCGTCTCGTTTTTTTTTGTTTCGTTTTTTTTCTTCTTTTCGCTGTATGTCGCGTACGATTTATGTGTGTGTGCATTGCACGCTGTAAGTCATGTTGCATTGCAATGCATTGTATCGGCATCTTTTCCGAGCGGCATTTAGTGGTTTCGATTTAATTAAATATCATTCCATCGGATTATTCTCCGATTATTTGCAATTGGATAATGTGGCTTGGTGCGAAACGAATGCATTGACACGTTGCCAGAGAGCGTTGGGGTAATTGAAAAACGTGCACACATCAAATTTCGAAGATAAGTTGAATTTATATAGAAATCAAAAGGAATATTGATAAAGTTTGTATACGGAGGAGTATCTGTGTGGAATCTGAATGGAAATATTTATTTTTACAATGTTTTTTTTTGTTCGAGCTATTGCTTTGGTTTGGATTCATTTTTCCTTTGTGTCTGATTCAAGAACTTGTTATTAATTCAATTAAACTTTTTCATGTGTTTTGGATACAAGAATTTCGGCTGTCTGTTTCAAGCTCATGAATTAATTCATTCGAAACAATTAGCGAAATGTTGGTATTTCATCGAGAAGAGAGCTCGCGGCCCAAATGATTTCACATTTTCAAAGCATTGTCTGCATGAATCACATCACCATAAAATGTGTATGTTGCTTGAGTGCGTAATTGGCAGGCAGCCGAACGACTCACATAGAACAGCAATTGGCGAACAACAACAACAACAAAAATTCTCCTTGGCCTTTATTTTGTCGAATTACAGCGATTTAGTTGCATGTCACACGCCTTCTCTCTGTCTATCTCTTGGCTTTTACTTCGTACTCCGCAATAATGTAATGATAATGACATTGTAAATGGTGGATTAGAATTTTTAATTAAACCATTTGCTGTCACACCTCGCAGACGTCGTCGACAAACATCGTTCACATGGCACAAATTCGTTATTGTGTCACACACATTTCGCCGTTTACCGACACATTTCTTTTACGTTTCCATCTTGTTTTCCATTTTTTTTTATTTGTTTACATTCATATGTGCCCACGACTCGTTTCTATCACATTCGACCCATATTTCTTTCAGCATTTTATGACAAAAAAATGCACAAAAAAAAATTATGCACGCGGTACAGATGCATTCTTCGCAGAAGCGTGTTCCGGGGAAAAAGCCAGAGAGGGAGAGATCCAACGAAATGATGTTATGTAATTTGTGCAAAATATGCAAATGACATTCTGGAATGCAATTTGATCGCTTTATTTATAGCCTTTATTATCTGGTTATACCGGGCGGGAAAGCCGTCACCATCAGACGGCGTTGATTTTTATGGCTTAAAAACGACAATTTTTTTCGTTCCTCCATAGCTACTAGCTAGTTGGTATGGATTCAATGAAGCGGTAAATGAGCAACGGAATCGTATTTCCAAATGAACACAAAACTTCATAACAAGATTCATTTTTTGTTTTTTGTTCTTTTCTCAACCCCTCCGCTCGTTCTTATTATCCTGACCAATGAAAAACAGGTTCATATTTCGTATATTTTGACTTAAAACATGGAAAATTTTCCAATGAAAAATGAAGAAAAAATGTGAAATGAAATCGAAAATAATTGATAAGATTTCCGGAAAAAAACTTGGAACACTTTCAATCTGAATTATTCA
Source organism: Sitodiplosis mosellana (assembly GCF_009176505.1). Lineage (NCBI taxonomy): Eukaryota > Metazoa > Arthropoda > Insecta > Diptera > Cecidomyiidae > Sitodiplosis > Sitodiplosis mosellana. Next base: position 2,511,295 of record NW_022601432.1, on the reverse strand, counting down.
CTCGACGGGTTGATTTAAAATTCGGGTTTCAAAGTGTATTGACCTGAACTTTAATTGTTGAATGGAAAAAAATACTCTAAAATATTGGTTTAGATATCGATATTTTCCCCAGTGATTTCAATGTATCTATGGATTTTTAGTGTTTTTCTGTGTATTAAAAGGAGTAGTTGCTGCAGTATCATATACATATTGAACGTAATACGAATAAAAATATGAAAATGAAGAAGACGAAAAAAAAAACGACTGAACTTACGGCGATCGATATGAAATGACGTCGATTCACGTAAACAATTCGGCGGCCAATGGAAAAAGTAAAAAGTGAATGACGGTAAAATGAATGGGAAGAAAAGGCGTAACCTGTCAACGAGTGTATTGAAATGATAATATGGGCCGTCATTAAATTTTGATAACATTGCACGCACATGTCTTATGGACATTCCATTATGGATATAATCGCTTGTTAAGCAACTCCATTTGTTTTTGCTAACAAAATCATTCTATTCGCTTGTGCGATGTTTACAATGTGATAAACAAAACAATCGAAAAGCCAACGCCGAATGGTTCGAAAACACATCGCAACCGTTCGCCATTGTGTCGTCCGACTAACGAATCGGATGCAATTTAGTGCGCGATGACTGCCAAGAGAAAAACTACCACCATCATCATAATCATTTCCATTTACTACGTAACAAAAGCAAAAACACAAGAAATTCTACAGCGATTTTACGATGTCGGCATCAATGACTCGACTCGACTCAGTTGCACTGTTTGCTGAATATTCGTGTGTGAATATTCATTCGGCAACAAACAATGAACATAACTTTCTGAAAATGAGCGTCACATAAAACTATACACTCATGTACGAGGACGTCGTCGTCGTCGGCTAGAACGTAAATAAATTATTTTTATCGTTTCTTATGCGATCTATCGCGCTGAGCAAGCGTTTTTTTATGTTTCTTCCTTCTTTCTCTCTCCCTCTCTCTCTCTCTCTCTTTCTCTCATTCATACTCTTCTCCCCACAATACATACACACAAACACTCACACACCAAGTGCGTAGATTGCGTATCACAAACTAAACATAAGGCAAATACAGTTAATGCAGTTGTTTATTTGAGTTCTATGGCAATGTTTTTGGGCATGGGTGTTGATGATGATGGTTGAGCATAAGCATGTCGCCGAAAGAATTACATGTGTCCCAAAAAACATTGATCGGATGCTTCGAACTGAAACGATGCGGGATGTAATGACACTTTGGTTTCGGTTATTATTGTTTTTTCTCCTCAATTTCTGCATTGTTTTGATTGGAATTCGATGTGTAAACCATGCTGTGACACTCACAACAACATAATTGATTCCGAAGTGTTTTTGTTTTCTTCTGATTTTCATACACATGATTGCGGCAATAATTGTATCCCGATATAGTATGTATTTGTAATACTCGATAAAAGAATAAAGAAAAGAAAAATCCAACAAAAATGCGTACGCAAATAATACTTACTTATCGCCCAAATATTGAATCATCCAGTCGATAACAGCTCCTGAAATTTCGGTCTCTTCGAGTGTATAATTTGGTACGCGCACCGGTAATTGGTCCGTTGGATCAACATTTTCCGCAAAATATTCCAAAAACGAGCGGTAAATTTCGAAATTTTCCGTTGTACTGTCGGTGCTGACGATGTTTCGGGCAAAATCCGTTTCACTCGTAGACGTTTCCATTGTTCCTCGAAGTTGTTTTTTTTTCTTCTGGTCGTAGTCGTCGTCGCGATCGTTATGATTCACGTGTGTCATTAAATGCACAATGATTCGTTGTTATTATTTGTTTTCGTCTCTTCTTTTTAATAATTCTTCCGTCGCGAGCACCACTGGGCTTAATTTTTTTCTTCGTCGAAATAATGGTTTAACTAAAGAAGATAATATTTAACAACTTTATTACGAGCGAATGATTGATTGTATATTGTCGTTGGTCTTAATGCAATTGTTTCACTGTCTCAAGCACACGCACAGTTGAATTTCAAATTAGATTCTCGAAGCACACAGGGCCACACGAAACAGCTTTACAATTTATTAGCACTGTAATTATTCATTTGTTCACTGTTTCACGATTTGATTCGAATTAAATTGTCAGAATTTTTCGGTATCTCAATCATTCAGGGCACACTTTTTACACTGCATGAAAACTATTATTTTTTCTTTTGGTTTTTCGTTTCAAAGAAAATATACACACGGAAGGGGGGAGAATAAACTACAACGATTCATAACCTGTGTTTTGCAACAATGTCACTGATAAAATGGGTGTTAAACAGAACAAATTCGTCCAACAAAAATCGTGAATAACATCTAATCAGCTAAATGGTTCGTCATCTCATCATCATTCAATGTCAAAGAAAAATTAAATTAAAAAAAAAAAACGATGTGAAAAAGAGCTGAAAATAGAAATACAAGATTAGAGGTAATCTTTCTTTCGGATGGAACATTGACGACAAACAGCAACAACTATAAGCCAAATATATACAATAAATTTGTGTAACAAATGTTTCGTTCTGCACAGTATCGAGCTGAACGAAAGAGAGCGCGAACGAGGGAGATTTCGTGCGGATCACGTTCGTGATGCAGCGAGCTAGAGTAAGAATTGAAAAATTGCCGATGTCTTGTTAGTCGATTCAATAAACGAATTGCAGAGCATTGTAAACAGCCAACGACGAAAAACCAACGTAAACATTCTCGACAACAACGACGACGAGAATATAAACGTGCACAAAACGATTGTTTCGCAATTTTTGCTACAATTTTTTTTTATTCCTTTCTCTACTCTTCGCTTGTTTCTGCTCTCTCTCTCTCTCTCTCTCTCTATCTCTCTCTCTCTCTCTCTCTCTCTCTCTCTCTCTATCTCTCTCTCTCTTTCGGTGCGTTGTTTTTCATTTGCTTGCTTTCGTTGTGTTTATTTTTTCCGTGTGAGGTTCGTTCGCCGGTCATGTTGTTGTTCACTTTTTTTTTTGGTGGATGGCATATCTAAACCGCTACCGTTCTACACTCATCGTCACTATATAGCACTTTTATCGTCTTTAACCTTTCGACGCTTCTCCGAATTATAGCATACGACGACGAAGAAGAAGCAGTTGTTGTTGTACCATATACACACACATCGTATCGCACATTTTGAACGTCATTTTGTGCGCTTTACGATTGAAAAACGCGTCGAATGGAGCAACAACAAGGGAATAATCAGTAGAAGAAAAATAAAAGTACATACAACATCGCCATCATCAAGCAAGTACAAGTGACAACAATGGCCCTTGTACATGGCGATTTACGATATAGAACAAGAAATGAGCACAGCAACAATATAACCAAATCAAAACACCGAAAGGCAGCACGCACGAGGGAGAGAAAGAGAAATAGAGAGAGAGAGAGAGAGAGAGAGAGAGAGAGAGAGAGACGAAGAAAGAGTAGCAAACGACAACGTTGGAACAGCATTGTTGATTTGACTTTTCTCTGTGTCTTATCCTCTTTAAACTTTGAGGTGATTCCATTTCGTACGCGTATAAATTCCATTTGTATGCTCGCGGGTGTTTTTCTTCACTCTCTTTGAATCACAACGAGATGCAACCGAGAGAGACACAAACAACAAAGCATATATTATTTGTCTTGAGTGAGTTCGAAACTGTTTGCCACTTTGGAAATGGAATACTAGAAAATAGACATCTAGAATAAGAATGCGTTGTTCTAATGAAAACAACACACACACACACACATGCACGCACACAAATCAATCTGACTAGGGCGGACGTTGTCAGCATGTTTTGACTGCTTTTCACTCGGTTTTTATAATTTAACGCGTGCACGAGTTTCCAAACTCTATTGAACTTTGTGTTTATTTTTCTATTAAAATTAATTTTTCATTTCCTTTTTTCTCCCGTCATTCCGGTAATGGCCGTGCATTTCTTTTATTTGGTGCTTCGGAAACCAATGTACATTGCATGGAATTTCATTAGAACAAACTCGACAATGAGTTGAGAAACTCTCGCACGAGTTGCATTCGCTTGAACATTACAAACACACACACACACACACACACACACACACACACACACACACACACA